>NC_057407.1:50568909-50868909 GCF_019320065.1 Cervus canadensis
GATCTGTGTCTCTTTTTCTGTTTTGCCTATAGGATTGTTACCATCTTTCTAAATTCCACATATATGTGTTAGTATACTGTATTGGTCTTTATATTTCTGGCTTACTTCACTCTGTATAATGGGCTCCAGTTTCATCCATCTCATTAGAACTGATTCAAATGAATTCTTTTTAACGGCTGAGTAATATTCCATGGTGTATATGTACCACAGCTTCCTTATCCACTCATCTGCTGATGGGCATCTAGGTTGTTACCATGTCCTGGCTATTATAAACAGAGCTGCGATGAACATTGGGGTGCACGTGTCTCTTTCAGATCTGGTTTCCTCAGTGTGTATGCCCAGAAGTGGTATTGCTGGGTCATATGGCAGTTCTATTTCCAGTTTTTTAAGGAATCTCCACACTGTTTCCATAGTGGCTGTACTAGTTGCATTTCCACCAACAGTGTAAGAGGGTTCCCTTTTCTCCACACCCTCTCCAGCATTTATTGCTTGTAGACTTTTGGATAGCAGCCATCCTGAGTGGCGTGTAATGGTACCTCATTGTGGTTTTGATTTGCATTTCTCTGATAATGAGTGATGGTGAGCATCTTTTCATGTGTTTGTTAGCCATCTGTATGTCTTCTTTGGAGAAATATCTGTTTAGTTCTTTGGCCCATTTTTTGATTGAGTCATTTATTTTTCTGGAATTGAGCTGCAGGAGTTGCTTGTATATTTTTTAGATTAATCCTTTCTCTGTTGCTTCGTTTGCTATTATTTTCTCCCATTCTGAAGCCTGTCTTTTCACCTTGCTTATAGTTTCCTTTGTTGTGCAAAGCTTTTAAGTTTAATTAGGTCCCATTTGTTTAGTTTTGCTTTTATTTCAAATATTCTGGGAGGTGGGTCATAGAGGATCTTGCTGTGATTTATGTCGGAGAGTGTTTTGCCTATGTTCTCTTCTAGGAGTTTTATAGTTTCTGGTCTTACATTTAGATCTTTAATCCATTTTGAGTTTATTTTTGTGTATGGTGTTAGAAAGTGTTCTAGTTTCAAATTCTTTTACAAGTGGTTGACCAGTTTTCCCAGCACCACTTGTTAAAGAGGTTGTCTTTTTTCCATTGTATATCCTTGCCTCCTTTGTCAAAGATAAGGTGTCCATAGGTTCGTGGATTTATCTCTGGGCTTTCTATTTTGTTCCACTGATCTATATTTCTGTCTTTGTGCCAGTACCATACTGTCTTGATGACTGTGGCTTTGTAGTAGAGCCTGAAATCAGGCAGGTTGATTCCTCCAGTTCCATTCTTCTTTCTCAAGATTGCTTTGGCTATTCAAGGTTTGTTTGTATTTCCATACAAATTGTGAAATTATTTGTTCTAGTTCTGTGAAAAATACCGTTGGTAGCTTGATAGGAATTGCATTCAATCTATAGATTGCTTTGGGTAGTATATTCATTTTCACAATATTGATTCTTCCAATCCATGAACACAGTATATTTCTCCATCTATTTGTGTCCTCTTTGATTTCTTTCATCAGTGTTTTATAGTTTTCTATATATAGGTCTTTTGTTTCTTTAGGTAGATATACTCCTAAGTATTTTATTCTTTTTGTTGCAATGGTGAATGGTATTGTTTCCTTAATTTCTCTTTCTGTTTTCTCATTGTTAGTGTATAAGAATGCAAGGGATTTCTGCGTGTTAATTTTATATCCTGCAACTTTACTATATTCGTTGATTAGCTCTAGTAATTTTCTAGTACAGCTTTAGGGTTTTCTATGTAGAGGATCATGTCATTTGCAGTGAGAGTTTCACTTCTTCTTTTCCTATCTGGATTCCTTTTATTTCTTTTCCTGCTCTGATTGCTGTGGCCAACACTTCCAAAACTATGTTGAATAGTAGTGGTGAGAGTGGGCACCCTTGTCTTGTTCCTGACTTTAAGGGAAATGCTTTCAATTTTTCCCCATTGAGGATAATGTTTGCTGTGGATCTGTCATATATAGCTTTTATTATGTTGAGTTATGTTCCTTCTATTCCTGCCTTCTGGAGAGTTTTTATCATAAATGGATGTTGAATTTTGTCAAAGGCTTTTTCTGCATCTATTGAGATAATCATATGGTTTTTATCTTTCAATTTGTTTATGTGGTGTATTACATTGATTTGCAGAGATTAAAGAATCCTTGCATTCCTGGGATAAAGCCCACTTGGTCATGATGTGTGATATTTTTAATATGTTGTTGGATTCTGTTTGCTAGAATTTTATTAAGGATTTTTGCATCTATGCTCATCAGGGATATTGGCCTGTAGTCTTCTTTTTTAAAATATGTCTCTTTTAAAGGAAGAAATATTTTAAGTCAGTCCTGGAATAGTCACACAGGATTTTTGAAACCAAGTTTAATCCACTGCCCTTGTTAGGAAGCACTTACATTTCTTAGGCATCCTCTCTTCCACTTTTTATGGTCTGAAAGTTGCGCTCACCTGCTCAATCAGCCTATAGTCACAGTACCAGGAAAACAATGCTTAAATATATTTTGGACGCCAGTGGGCATCTTGGGAGTGAACATCGAGTGGAGAGCCATCCTCACACACCTGTGACCTCAGGAGGGCAGCTGCTCCCAGAGACTCTACCATGGCAGGTAGCCTGGCAATTTAGGAGAAGGCCACACTGGCACTGGTCCATCTCACCTGCATCACGCTACTGGCAGCCATCAGGTGTTATCATTCTGCTATGGCCTTGTTCCAAAAGCCCCTAAGTACTCTACCAAGAACTGCTTTGCATACCAATCTCTCCTTAATTGTTTTATGGCGTATGCCGTGTAGTCAATATAAAAACCAAGAGATATGATAAAGACTGAATGAGGCACAGGTGTTCCATGCAGGTCTCATCAAAGCACAATAAAACCCACCTCTTAAAGAGTTTAGATGCATTCCTCTCTCCTGCAGCAGGTTTTAATAGCCCACCCTACACCCACATTCAAGAAGCAGGAAGAACTGAGGAGTCAGACATGTGTTCCCAAATGCTGTCTGGTTAATAAGAAAGGGGAAAAAACACACTCCAAGGAAGTAGCCAGAGATATGTCTTTCACACTCTCCCCAGTGAGGTCAGGAGCAGCACCCCCACATGTCAAAAGTTCAGGTGGTGACACTGCCAAATGTTTCACATGAAGCCTGATTTATTTGCTTCCTGTGTCTATGTTCTCATCACTCTTCCGAAGTCACACACTGCCCATTCACAGCTAGACAAAGCCCACCTTGCTTCCTTGAACCTCAGCTCCTGGACCCTCTGGATACTCAACTTCATCCCAGCTTTGAAACACCAGGATCAGTTTCTGAGATCCCCCCATGATGCCCAGACATTGCATGGTAAAGCTGGACCTGCACATGCGATGTGCAGAGCTGTTTCTCCCATCCATTCCCCTAACTGAGGCTGTTAGATTGCCAGGCTAATGAAGCCAGGGCTTGCATATTCTCACCTCTGAGGGATTTCAAGAGACACTACTGGTTCGAGTCTCAAAGGTCTGTAAGAAATTCTCAAATGGGTATTGCACAGATGCTTCAGGAGCAAAGCTCCTGTATTGACAGAGGGTCCAAATATTTCATCCTCCATGTCCCTCTAACAGATATGCTCCTGAGGTACATGCTGATGATAAACCCATTAATCCTCCACAGAGCCCATTTCTCCACCTTGGCTAAGGGGACAAGATAGGGCAAACATAGGTAAGTCAAGTCCAAAAGCAAAAAGCATTCAAATAACTAGAAAGGTTAATGAAAAGTTTTACCTCTTCTCTGGTTTTGGATAGTGAGACATTTTTTCATACAGAGAACAAGGTAGTTAGGAACTAAAATCTCTCTGTCTTTAAAGCCCATCATTCAGAATTATCGCTAAAAATGAATCCCTATGAACGAAGTCTTGTGACACTACAGTCACTAATATTCTTTGTTTTAGGCACAAACAAGATTACTATATACACTTTGCTACTTAAAAACAGGCAAGACTCCGCTGGTGGTCCAGTGGTTAAGAATCTGCTTGTCAATGCAGGGGATATGGGTTCACGCCCTGGTCCGGGAAGATCCCACGTGCCATTGGGCAACTAAGCACGTGCACTTCAAATACTGAAGCCCATGGACTCAAGAGCCTGTTTTCTGGAAAGTTACTGCAATGAGAAGCCCCCACACCACTACCAGAGAAAGCCCTAAGCAGTAACAAAAAACCAGCACGGACAAAAATAAATAAATAAAACCTTTTTAAAAACACAGGCAAAGCAAAAACTTGGTAGATTCTTCTCTGTTGTTAGTATGATCAGCAGCAGTATCAGCAAAGACTGAGCTCTGAAAGTAACATAAATGCAGGTAAACAGAAATAGGCAGAGCCATTTTCAGTCAGGGAACAAAGGAGCAGCAATTTCCTGACATCGTGCAACCCCAGGGCTCCAGGACGTGCCAAGGAGCAGATTGATTGCTTGCCTTTGGGAGGCATTCTTCCTGTTTGAAAAGGAGCCGTAGGATAATCATCACACAGCCCTCTGGAGTTTCAAACAGGGTCTCTCTATAGCCAGGTTGTGTTTTATTTACACAGCTTCCCAGTGAAGGTTAACAAGAAGGTATAAAATACTGCTCACAGCCCTATGCGCCTAAGTATTCAGGAAACCAAAGTGCTGCCTGTTATAAGAAGAGAAAGAAAATGAGAGTCACTGCAGGCTGGATTCAAACTCCAGCACTGACACTCTGCTCTTAACAGCCATTTTTTCAGGTCAAATTTCAGTTAAAGGTGCACCTAAAAGTTCATTTGATAAAACTGGGTGATCAGTGTTTCCAGGATGATCCAACCAAATGGCAGCACTCTGTCAAGCTAGAGTTACTTGTCATCTCCCCCAGGCTGTCTCCAGAAAGAAGTCAGAAAAATATAGGTTGAGTTTACTTGGAAGGAAATTTGCATCATGATAATTGAGCACACACACCAAAAAACTATTTGAGAAATTCATAAAGAGAATTTTAGATGTGAAAGGGAGAAATATGAAGTTTAGAAATGTGCTTGCCACCGTTTCAACATTCAGGGTAGTATATTTAATTTACAGATGAAAGAATTGACACCCAGAAAACAGAGATCTTATAGTGAGTGACATAGAATTAAGCCCTTAGAAATCTGGAACATAAATCAGAAGTAAATAAAGTTGATTAAAAACCCACTCACCAGAATGACTAAGATAAAAAGGAACCATTACCAAGTGAGGGTAAGAATGTGGAAAAACTGGAACTCTCAAAGCATATGCTGTGGGTGGGAATGCAAAGTAGTCCAAACATTTTGGAAAACTATTCCATGATATCTACTAAAGCTGTATACCTGACTATTCTATGAACCAGCAATTCCACTCTGAGTAAAATATGCAAAATAAAAAAGTACAACTGTTCACTAAAAGATAACGTATTCGAATGTTCATAACAACATCCTTCACTAAATAGCCCCAGACTGGAAACACGTAATCCTATTAAACAGAGGTTAAGAAATCATAATGGAGTTATACAGTGCAATACTATGCAGTAATAACAAACAACTACATACAGCAACAAGGATGAAGCTCACTTATTATTGAGTAAAAAGTTTGAAAGAGAAAGATAATATACAGTACAATTCCATTTACATAAAGTTCACAAACAGATGTAACTAATCTATGGTTCAGTTCAGCTCAGTGAGTCAGTCGTGTCTGACTCTGTGACCCCATGGACTGCAGCACGTCAGGCTTCCCTGTCTGTCTATGGTGTTAGAAGTTAAAATAGGGGATAGTTTTGGAGAGGGTGGATAGGAGACAAAGATCACAAGAGAGGCTTTTGGGAAGTTTGAATTTCTTCAACTGAGCATTTATTGCATGGGTATACTAAGTGTGTGCAAATCTGTCACACAATACACCTAAAATTTAAAAAATGTTCTGTATATATATGTAACACATCAGTAAGATGTTGATATTAAAAATTGGTTATAGAGATAGTGATAAATATAGAAGGAACAGATGGACAATAAGAATTCAATAATTGAAAAGAAAAATTTCCAGACGTAAAAAATTAATTTACAGATAAACTGGGCATTGACCTTCCCTTCCCTCAAATAAATAAATAAATAACACTGAACACGATAATCAAATCCTACCACAATCACTGAAATTCAAAGTTAAAGAGCTACATTAGGGAATTCAACTTCTGCTTGTGGTGGAGTGTGTAATTCAGAACAACCCTTCCACAGATGACAACTAATGGAAAAACTGGACAAAATACTTTTTTAAAGTGTGCTAAATGAAAGGTGAATAAGGTAGAAAAGGAAGTCATGCCACAAGATCTGGGAAAAGCCAAAGATACATGGAGGTAAGCCCTCCATGAGAAGCCACTTGTGTTGTGAAAATTTTGCAAATCTCAAGACAATAATTTAGAGTGCTGGAAACATTCTATTTCTTGCCCTGGGTGAGGGCTACATAAGTACTTGTTCTGTGTGTTGTGGATTTTTCTATTTGTGAGTTGCAGTTGAAAACACAATGGTTAATCATAAATGAGTGTTGAATTTTGTCAAAGGCTTTCTCTGCATCTATTGAGATAATCATATGGTTTTTATCTTTCAATTTGTTAATGTGGTGTATTACATTGATTGATTTGCGGATATTAAAGAATCCTTGCATTCCTGGGATAAAGCCCACTTGGTCACGGTGTATGATTTTTTTAATATGTTGTTGGATTCTGTTTGCTAGAATTTTGTTAAGGATTTTTGCATCTATGTTCATCAGTGATATTGGCCTGTAGTTTTATTTTTTTGTGGCATCTTTGTCTGGTTTTGGAATTAGGGTGATGGTGGCCTCATAGAATGAGTTTGGAAGTTTACCTTCATCTGCAATTTTCTGGAAGAGTTTGAGTAAGATAGGTGTTAGCTCTTCTCTAAATTTTTGGTAGAATTCAGCTGTGAAGCCATCTGGTCCTGGGCTTTTTGTTTGCTGGAAGATTTTTGATGACAGTTTCGATTTCCTTGCTTGTGATGGGTCTGTTAAGATCTTCTATTTCTTCCTGGTTCAGTTTTGGAAAGTTATACTTTTCTAAGAATTTGTCGCATTTCATCCAGTTGTCCATTTTGAATTGGCATAGAGCTTGCTGGTAGTATCTCTTATGATTAAACTCTCCAAAAGCAGAATAGAAGGAACATACTCAACATAATAAAAGCTATATATGACACCCACAGCAAGCATCACCCTCAATGGTGAAAAATTGAAAGCATCTCCCTGAAATCAGGAACAAGACAAGGGTGCCCACTCTCACCACTACTATTCAACATAGTGTTGGAAGTTCTGGCCACAGCAATGCAGAGCAGAAAAAGAAGTAAAAGGATCCAGATAGGAAAAGAAGAAGTAAACTCTCACTGTTTGCAGATGACATTGATTCTCTATATAGAAAACCCTAAGACTCTACCAGAAATTACTAGAGCTTAATCATGAATATAGTAAAGTTGCAGGATATAAAATTACCACACAGAAATCCCTTGCATTCCTATACATTAACAATGAGAAAACAGAAAGAGAAATTAAGGAAACAATACCATTCACCATTGCAACAAAAAGAATAAAATACTTAGGAGTATATCTACCTAAAGAAACAAAAGACCTATACATAGAAAACTATAAAACACTGATGAAAAAAATCAAAGAGGACACAAACAGATGGAGAAACATACCGTGTTCATGGATTGGAAGAATCAATATTGTCAAAATGGCTATTCTACCCAAAGCAATCTATAGATTCAATGCAATCCCTATTAAGCTACCAATGGTATTTTTCACAGAACTAGAACAAAGAATTTCACAATTTGTATGGAAATACAAAAAAACCTCGAATAGCCAAAGTAATCTTGAGAAGAAGAATGGAACTGGAGGAATCAACCTGCCTGACTTCAGACTCTACTACAAAGCCACAGTCATCAAGACAGTATGGTACTGGCACAAAGACAGACATATAGATCAATGGAACAGAATAGAAAGCCCAGAGATAAATCCACGAACCTATGGACACCTGATCTTTGACAAAGGAGGCAAGGATATACAATGGAAAAAAGACAACCTCTTTAACAAGTGGTGCTGGGGAAATTGGTCAACCACTTGTAAAAGAATGAAACTGGAACACTTTCTAACACCAATACACAAATAAACTCATCGGATTTAACGATCTATGTAGACCAAAAAACTATAAAACTCCTAGAGGAGAACATAGGCAACACTCTCCGACATAAATCAGCAGCAAGATCCTCTATGACCCACCTCCCAGAATATTGGAAATAAAAGCAAAACTAAACAAATGGGACCTAATTAAACTTAAAAGCTTTTGCACAACAAAGGAAACTATAAGCAAGGTGAAAAGACAGCCCTCAGATTGGGAGAAAATAATAGCAAACGAAGCAACAGAGAAAGGATTAATCTCAAAAATATACAAGCAACTCCTGAAGCTCAATTCCAGAAAAATAAATGACTCAATCAAAAAATGGGCCAAAGAACTAAACAGACATTTCTCCAAAGAAGACATACAGATGGCTAACAAACACATGAAAAGATGCTCAACATCACTCATTATGAGAGAAATGCAAATCAAAACACAATGAGGTACCGTTACACGCCAGTCAGGATGGCTGCTATCCAAAAGTCTACAAGCAATAAATGCTGGAGAGGGTGTGGAGAAAAGGAAACCCTCTTACACTGTTGGTGGCAATGCAAACTAGTACAGCCACTATGGAGAACAGTGTGGAGATTCCTTAAAAAACTGGAATAGACCTGCATATGACCCAGCAATCCACTTCTGGGCATACCACACTGAGGAAACCAGATCTGAAAGAGACACGTGCACCCCAATGTTCATCGCAGCACTGTTTTTAATAGCCAGGACATGGAAGCAACCTAGATGCCCATCAGCAGATGAATGGATAAGGAAGCTGTGGTACATATACACCATGGAATATTACTCAGCTGTTAAAAAGAATTCATTTGAATCAGTTCTAATGAGATGGATGAAACTGGAGCCCATTATACAGAGTGAAGTAAGCCAGAAAGATAAGAACATTACAGCATACTAACACATATATATGGAATTTAGAAAGATGGTAACGATAACCCTATATGCAAAACAGAAAAAGAGACACAGAAATACAGAACAGACTTTTGAACTCTGTGGGAGAAGGTGAGGGTGGGATGTTTCAAAAGAACAGCATGTATACTATCTATGGTGAAACAGATCACCAGCCCAGGTGGGTTGCATGAGACAAGTGCTCGGGCCTGGTGCACTGGGAAGACCCAGAGGAATCGGGTGGAGAGGGAGGTGGGAGGGGGGATCGGGATGGGGAATACGTGTAACTCTATGGCTGATTCATATCAATGTATGACAAAACCATGGAAAAAAAAAAAAAAAAAAAAAAAAAAAAAAAAAAAAAAAAAAAAAACCACAATGGTTAAAAAGGAAATATCAAACCAGCATCCCAGTAGAAAAAAAAAAAAAAAGTTGAACTCAGATTTATACAAAGCAATACTGTCAAAGCCCGAAAACAGTAGACGGATAGTTCAAATGTTCTGAAAGGAAAGTAAAAGTACTCCACAAGAATTCCTTCAAATACAAAGTACAGAAGCAACAAATATACATTCTTGAGGAGGCAATAACTTAGAATATCAAGCACCTGTGTGCCTTTCTTTTGAAAACTACTAGAGGATGAGATTCTGCTGGCAACGAAACCTATCAAAGTATACACAACAGGAAAGAACAAACCATAAAGTAAGCACTGGTAGTTGGTATTAAATTCATTTTGATAAAAAACTTAGTCTAAACTATTGTGAGAATATGAGATCACTGGTTCCTTTAATTTCACTACCAATTTATCTCTGCAAATTAAAGGAGGATTATGTTTAATATTTTCAGTCAAAATAGTATGTGCTTTATGGATCCAATCTTTGTTCTCTGTCTCTGTCTCTTATTTACCTCCCCCTCAATCTATATGTATTTCATTACAGAGATATCTGAAATTCAGTTTATCTAATATTAAAAACAGTAATTTCTGGGTAGTGGGGTTTTAGGTAACTTCTTGTTCTTTGCAAGCCCTATTTTACTGCATTCTTATTTTAAAATTAACATATACACTTATGAACAATAATAGTTATTATTCTTTCAGAAAGTAAAAATAAAGTGGGAACAATATAAACAAAAGTCTACACACAAAAGTCAGGTAAGAATGTTTCCCTTAGCAACACTGAAGGAGATATTTAAGCATAGTCAGCATTCAATGAACACATAATTTAGCAATCAGCAAAATAACTGACAGTCAGCATGTAAATTATTCATATTTTAATTTTTCAACTGTTTACTCTTTTCAAGTATTTATTTCTCTCTTTAAAGCAAACACATTCATTCAGGAGTCTGAACTAATAAGTAAAGAAGAAAATTTTGTACCAAACTGGGTATAAATTACATACTGGAAATTAGGGCCAATAGAAGAAACTTCAGAGAGAAAAAACTCAATGCTATCTTAATATTACAGTGCTATATACTTTATTGAGCTTCCCTGGTGGCTCAGTGGTGAAGAATTCACCTGCCAATACAGGAGATGCAGGTTTGATCCCTGCCTAGGTTGGGAAGATCCCCTGGAGAAGGAAATGGTAACCCACTCCAGTATTCTTGCCTGGGAAATTCCATGGACAGAGAAGCCTGGTGGATCCATAGGGTTGGAAAAGAGTCAGATACAACTTAGCAACTGAACACCACCACCAATGTACTTTATTAATTCAACTTCTATAAAATCGCTGTTTTTTAATTCTAAAATTACTTCTCCTTGCTCCTCCGGTTTCCACTCTCAGAACATGCAGTCTCTGAAGCAAACCAAAGTCTCTATAGTTTGTGATTCTCTTTTCTCCACTGCACCTACTTTTCACTCAGGGGTTGCTATTGTAATACATGTGTGTGTTAGTCACTCAGTCATTTCCAACTCTTTGTGACCCTGTGGACTGTAGCCCACCAGACTCCTCTGTGCATGGGATTCTCCAGGCAAGAAAACTGGTGTGGGTAGCCATTCCCTTCTCCAGGGAAACTTCCCAACCCAGGGATGGAAGCTGGGTCTCCTGCATTGCAGGCTGATTCTTTACCACCTAAGCTACCAGGGAAGCCCTGCTATCGTAATGCCACGCCTGAAATACCAAACACCCTCCAAACCACATTCTCATCATTTCCAAAATTAAGCTGAAATTATCTAGCATTCAGACCAGCTACTTACCTAGTCTTTTTACTTCTATTCTTACCCATTCATTCATTCCCCACCTCATTCATGGAACCACGTATGAGAGGACACTGAAGCCACATGAGTGACTGATCACATGAATGGGCTTCCTACTACCAACTGGACTAAAGTTCCAGGTAATAACTTTCCAGGCAAGACCTGTCTCTGATACAGATGCTGGGAAAGCACTAGCCCTAGGAGTGGGGCATTGTGTAGGCTGAGGAATGGGAATGCTTCCCCCTAGAGGTGAGAGGTGGAATAAACCTGCCCTATACAGAAAAGGGAAAAGAAAGGGGGACCTTTGGGGAAATGCCTAATTGCTCATGAATTCTGGCGTATTCAAGGAGATAAAGGAAGAGTCTTTATCTTCATCGGAGCCACTGGCAGTCCACTGGCCATACCAAGACATACACGAGATTGAGGATGTAGAACAGCCTCCAACTTTAGCATGATTCAATCTGAACATTCAGTTCAGTTCAGTTCAGTCGCTCAGTCGTGTCCAACTCTTTCTGACCCCATGAATCGCAGCACACCAGGCCTCCCTGTCCATCACCAACTCCCGGAGTTTACTCAAACTCATGTCCATCGAGTTGGTGATGCCATCCAGCCATCACATCCTCTGTCGTCCGCTTCTCCTCCTGCCCCCAATCCCACCCAGCGTCAGGGTCTTTTCCAATGAGTCACCTCTTCGCATGAGGTGGCCAAAGTACTGGAGCTTCAGCTTCAGCATCAATCCTTCCAATGAACCTGAACATTGCATTCAGATAATTTTTCACATTCCCTTCTCCAAGGAATGGCAAACCACTTCCATTTTCTTGCCTTGAGAACCCCACGAACAGTATGAAAACGCAAAAAGATAGGACACTGAAAGATGAACTCCCCAGGTCAGTAGGTGCCTAATATGCTACTGGAGATCAGTGGAGAAATAACTCCATAAAGAATGAAGAGACAGAACCAAAGCAAAAATAACACCCAGTTGTGGATGTGACTGGTGATAGAAGCAAAGCTTGATGCTATAAAGAGCAATATTGCATAGGAACCTGGAATGTTAGGTCCATGAATCAAGGCAAATTGGAAGTGGTCAAACAGGAGATGGCAAGAGTGAATGTCGACATTTTAGGAATCAGCAAATTAAAATGAACTAGAATGGGTGAATTTAACTCAGATGATCATTATATCTACGACTGTGGGCAAGGATCTCTGAGAAGAAATGGAGTAGCCCTCATAGTCAACAAAAGAGTCCAAAATGCAATCAAGATTGGATGCAATCTCAAAAACGACAGAATGATCTGTTCATTTCGAAGGCAAACCATTCTATATCACAGTAATCCAAGTCTGTGCCCCGAACAAAAATGCTGAAGAAGCTGAAGTTGAATGGTTCTATGAAGACCTACAAGACCTTCTAGAACTAACACCCAAAAAAGAGGTCCTTTTGATTATGACTTCCCTGGTGGCTCAGACGGTAAAGCATCTGCTTACAATGTGGGAGACCTGAGTTCAATCCCTGGGTCAGGAAGATTCTCTGGAAAGGGAAATGGCAACCCACTCCTGTACTCTTACCTGGAAAATTCCAGGGATGGGGGAGCCTGGTAGGCAACAGTCCATGGGGTTTCAAAGAGTAAGATACAACTGAGTGACTCAATTTTCTTTTCTTTCTTTTCTTTTGTTCCACTTTAGGGGATTAAATGCAAATGTAGGAAGTTAATAAACACCTGGAGTAACAGGCAAATTTAGCCTTGGAGTACAGAATGAAGCAGGGCAAAGGCTAACAGAGTTTTGCCAAGAGAATGCACTGGTCATAGCAAACACCCTCTTCCAACAACACAAGAGAAGACTCTACACATGGACATCACCTGATGGTCAACACCAAAATCAGATTGATCATATTCTTTGCAGCCAAAGAAGCAGAAGCTCTATACAGTCAGCAAAAACAAGACTGGGAGCTGACTGAGGCTCAGATCATGAACTCCTTATTGCCAAATGCAGAGTTAAATTGAATAAAGTAGGGAAAACCACTAGACCATTCATGTATGATCTAAATCAAATGCCCAGTGATTATACAGTGGAAGTGAGAAATAGATTCAAGGGATTCGATCTGACAGACAGAGTGCCTGAAGAACTATGGACATTGTACAGGAGGCAGTGATCAAGAGCATCCCCACAAAAAATAAATGCAAAAAGCCAAATAGCTGTCTGAGAAGGCCTTACAAATAGATGTGAAAAGAAGAGAAGCAAAAAGCAAAGAAGAAAAGGAAAGATATACCCATCTGAATGCAGAGTTCCAAAGAACAGCAAGGAGAGATAAGAAAGCCTTCCTCAGTGATCAGTGCAAAGAAATAGAGGAAACAATAGAATGGGACAGACTAGAGAGCTCTTCAAGAAAATTAGAGATACCAAGGGAACTTTTCATGCAAAGATGGGCACAATAAAGGACAGAAATGGTATGGACCTAGCAGAAGTAGAAGATATTAAGAAAAGGGGGACAAGAATACACAGAAGAACTATACAAAAAAGATCTTCATGACCCATATAATCACAATGGTATGATCACTCACCTAGAGCCAGACATCCTGGAATGTGAAGTCAAGTGGGCCTTAGGAAGCATCACTAAGAACAAAGCTAGTGGAGGTGATGGAATTCCAGTTGAGCTATTTCAAATCCTGAAAGATGATGCTTGAAAGTGCTGCAGTCAATATGCCAGCAAATTTGGGAGACTCAGCAGTGGTCACAGGACTGAAAAAGGTCAGTTTTCATTCCAATCCCAAAGAAAGGCAATGCCAAAGAATGCTTGAACTACCGCACAATTGCACTCATTTCACATGCTAGTAAAGTAATGCTCAAAATTCTCCAAGCCAGGCTTCAACAATATGTGAACCGTGAATCTCCAGATGCTCAAGCTGGATTTAGAAAAGGCAGAGGAACCAGAGATCAAATTGTCAACATCCGTTGGATCGTTGAAAAAACAAGAGAATTCCAGAAAAACATCTATTTCTGCTTTATTGACCATGCTAAAGCCGTTGACTATGTGGATCACAACAAACTGTGGAAAATTCTTAAAGACATGTAAATACCAGACTACCTGACCTGTCTCCTGAGAAACCTGTATGCAGGTCAGGAAGCAACAGTTGGAACTGGACATGGAACAACAGACTGGTTCCAAATAGTAAAAGGAGTGTGTCAAGGCTGTATATTGCCACCCTGCTTAATTAACTTATATGCAGAGTACATCCTGAGAAATGCTGGGCTAGATGAAGCACAAGCTGGACTCAAGATTGCTGGGAGAAATGTCAGTAACCTCAGATATGCAGATGACACCACTCTTATGCCAGAAAGCGAAGAAGAACTAAAGAGCCTCTTGATGAAAGTGAAAGAGGAGAGTGAAAAAATTGGCTTAAAACTCTCAACATTCAGAAAACTAAGATCATGGCATCTGGTCCTATCATTTCATGGCAAATAGACGGGGAAACAGTGGAAACAGTGAGAGACTTTATTTTGGGGGCTCCAAAATCACTGCAGATGGTGACTGCAGCCATGAAATTAAAAGACACTTGCTCCTTGGAAGAAAAGTTAAGACCAACCTAGGCAGAATATTAAAAAGCAGAGACATTACTTTGCCAACAAAGGTCCATCTAGTCAAAGCTATGGATTTTCTAGTAGTCATGTATGGACGTGAGAGTTGGACTATAAAGAAAGATGAGTGCTGAAGAACTTATGCTTTTGAACTGTGGTATTGGAGAAGACTCTTGAGAGTCCCTTGGACTGCAAGGAGATCCAACCAGTCCATCCTAAAGGAGATTAGTCCTGAATACTCATTGGAAGGACTGATGCTAAAGCTGAAACTCTAAAACACTGACCCCCTAATGCGAAGAACTGACTCATTTGAAAAGACCCTGATGCTAGGAAAGATTAAAGGCAGGAGGAGTAGGGGACAAGAGAGGAGGAGACAGTTGGATGGCATCACCGACTCAATGAACATTGAGTTTGAGTAAACTCCGGGAGTTGGTGATGGACAGGGAGGCCTGGCATGCTGCAGTCCATGGGGTCACAGAGTCAGACACGACTGAGCAACTGGACTAAACTGAACTGAATCTTTCCCAAAGTGTAACTGTGGTTTTCCTTATTCCCTCGCTTAAAATTTGTCAGCAGCTCTTGAATTAAGGATAAGACTCTTTGGGGGAAAAAAAGTGTTTTCTCATTTTGTTGCAAACTGGTGGACACAGCTTCCTGGTCTAAACATGTTATTCCTAATGATAATGAGAAGGAAGTGGCAAAAAACATGAAGGGAAAAAGGTGAATGGCCATTGTGGCTCCTTCATATGCCACAGTGTTAAACTGAAAGTCCTGAAATGTGTGTATGTATATGTCCCTAAAAGTTGCCCTGATTAGAAAAAAGATGCTTTTAACTCATAATCATACAATACTAGTATGTATGATTATATATATTAGTAAGTGAACTGAAAATAGCTCAGTCATGTCTGACTCTGCAACTCCATGGACTGTAGCCTGCCAGGCTCCTCTGTCCATAGGATTCTCTGGGCAAGAATATTGGAGTGCGTACCCATTCCCTTCCCCAGGAGACCGTCCCAACCCAGGGATCAAACCCAGGTCTCCCTCATTGCAGGCAGATTCTTTACTATCTGAACCACAAGGAAAGCCCATATATATTAGTGAGAAAAGCTTTTAATGAAAATGAGTTTATATGAAAATTTAGGACAGATTTAAAATTCCTCTTACGGGAGCACAGGCCTTAATCATTTCTGAGTGAATAAGGAAATAAAGAAAACAGAGAGAGTTTTAAAACTAAAACACAGATCATTTTCAAAAGCATGGTACTGCATTATTTGCAGTTATGAAAAATGATCAAAAGAATGTCAATAAAGCCTTGTAGACTTATTTTAAGTACTGTATGTAATCTGATTTAACTGAGAAAACTAAGGTCTTCAAAATACTGATACAAAAGTGCTTAGGCACTCTTCTCTCTTTATTAATTAATCTTGTTGCAATTTTGTTTCTTCTGTCAGTTCTGGCAAAGACCCGCACTCTTTGGGAGGTATCCATAATGTTTCAAGCATGGTGATTGCCCATGGAAGAAAAGAAAAAGGCTTACATGTGCCCCACCCCTTGGGAATCCCATCCAGTCAATTCACATAAATTATCTCACATTCTAATTTAATGGAATCAAAAGCACTAAGCTGTAGATCACTACCCAGTAGTCGTTCCGTTCATCCATGTGCTGAAGACACAACGAGAAACAGAAGAGAGTCAGAGTCCTGAGGGACACAGACGGGAACCACAAGAGAAACTGTTTACAGCGTTCGTAAGATTTGCACAAGACACTCTGGGATCTGAGCTGATGCAGCTCAAGTCTGCCTGTGGGTACTCTGAAAGGCATCTCAAAAGCAAGAGGACTGGAAAAAACCCTAATGGATACATGAATTTCTCAAGGCAGGCCATGGCAGGAAGGGCATTCACATTGCTGCTCAGAGAGCTGAAGGGCAACACCCTCAGCTGCCTTGACCACGGGGTGCAGGAAACACCCTGAAAACACAGGTAAGACTGCAAGCCCCAGGAACATCCTCGGGTTTGCCTTTTGAAAGGCTGCTCTGGTGAGACTGAGGAGTCACAACAGTAAGGGATGAGACCGGAGGCAGAGCAGGTTTAGAAGGTGTCAAGACAAGCCCGAGGGGACCAGTGTGGACGGCCTGAGCGCCTCAAAGATGGGAGTGTTGGAACCTGGCATTTTTTCACAGGTGCGCTCGGGTTCAATTCTCCCTTGGTAGGACATATTGAGGCAAGTGGGAACCTTGAGAAGCGATGAAGGTCAGACCTGACTGACTCTGAATTTCAGTTCTCTAATTCTGGGTGAGACTGAGGAGTACTTAAAAATGGCTAAATTTTCATCTGAAATACAGATGCCTGTTTTTAATTATTAATTAAACATTGGTTATGTTGCCTCATTAATAAACCATATGTTCTAAAGATCTCAAAATGAGAACTAACGAAACTATTATTATTCAGTGGGAATAATAATTATTATTCATTTGTATAGGATTCTCATGGCATGAGATTATACAGAAAATGACTTCCTAATCACAGAGCCAAACTCCATGTCAACGAAGCTATAATAAAAAGCTCCCTTACCAAGTCTAAGAGTAGAATATGGCTGTTGCTGCTTCTCTCCTGGGTCAAAGACAGTTCTGACCCAACCTCTATCATTAACTATTAATGGAACACTGAGCGTGTCCCAAGTCACACAGGAAGTTGCAATGGCTATTGTGAATATTGCTGCAATGAACACAGGGATGAATGTATCTTTTTTAATTATGGTTTTCTCTGGATACATGCCCAAAAGTGGGACTGCAGGATCATAGGGTAACTCTATCTTTAGTTTTCTGAAGAATCTCCATACTCTACTCAATGGCTGCACCAATTTACATCCCCACCAATAGTAGAAAGGCCCCCATTTCTCCACACTATTTATATTTATAGACCATTTACTATTTATAGACTTTTTGACTACAACCACTCCAACCTGTGTGAGGTGATACTTCATTGTAGTTTTAATAATTAGCGATGTTGAGCATCTTTTCATGTGCCTTTTGGCCATCTGTATGTCTTCTTTGGAGAAATGTCTAATTAGATCTTCTGCCTATGCTTTGATGAGGTTGTTTGGGGTTGTTTTTTTTTTTTATATTGAGTTATATGAGCTGTTTCCATATTTTGGAGATTAATCCCTTG
Organism: Cervus canadensis; assembly: GCF_019320065.1. Classification (NCBI taxonomy): domain Eukaryota; kingdom Metazoa; phylum Chordata; class Mammalia; order Artiodactyla; family Cervidae; genus Cervus; species Cervus canadensis. The sequence continues at coordinate 50,586,885 of NC_057407.1, forward strand.
TCAGTCACATAATTTACAAATATTTTCTTTCATTTTGTAGGTTGCCTTTTTGTTTACGGTCCCCTTTGCTGTGCAAAAGCTTTCAAGTTTAATTACATCCCATTTGTTTATTTTTGTTTTTATTTCCATTACTTTAGGAGACAGATCCAAAAAGATATTCCTGCAATTTATGTCAAAGAGTGTTCTGGGTATGTTTTCCTCTAGGAGTTTTATAGTATCCAGTCTTACATTTAGATCTTTAATCCATTTTGAGTTTATTTTTGTCTGTGGTGTTACAGAATGTTTTAATTTCATACTTTCACAGTAGCTGTTGAGTTTCCCCAGGAAAACTTATTGAAAAACTATCTTTTCTCTGTTGTATATTCTTGCCTCCTTTGTCTTAGATTAACTGACCATAGGTGTGCAGGTTTATTTCTGTTCTTTCTATACTGTTTCATTGATTTATATTTCTGTTTTTGTGCCAGTACCACACTGTTTTGATTACTGTAGAAAAGCAAATGTTGGGTAAATAAATGTTTGTTGGGCCACACAGAGGCAAGGAGACAGAGTGACCTCTGACATCCAAGCCCTGCCAAGTTCCCTCACCACACACCATATTCTTTGCAGATATCTCTGATGATAGCTTTATTCTGGAAATGGGCCCTTCATCTCAAAGTTTTAGGTAGCCAGTGAAAGTGAAAGTGTTAATCACTCAGTTGTGTCCAACTCTTTGCAACCCCATGGACTATAGCCGGCCAGGCTCCTCTGTCCATGGGATTCTCCAGGCAAGAATACTGGCGTGGGCTGCCATTCCCTTCTCCAGGGGATTTTCCTGACCCAGGGACTGAATCTGGATCTCCTGCATTGCAGGCAGATTCTTTACTATAGGGATGACCCTTATGCAGCTAAGGAAGAAGTAAAAAGGAAGCCTTCCTGAGTCTTGTTTTAGGTAAAAATGATCAACCTAAATTAATCCTCCCAGCAAAGAGACACATTTTATGGTGCTGATTGTGCTCCCCCACATAGCAAGGCTAACAGCTCCTAGATGGTGTGACTAGAGTACCTGGGGTCATTGGTGTAAGATGAAGCTGATGGAAAAGAAACCTTTCAGAAAGATTGAGCCTCATGGAACTTGAGTGTTCAAAGGTATTTTTAATCTAAACAATATACAATTTTCTTCTTAGTAGTGGGTGCAATATGAAATCATGCAAAAAAATAGAGACTAGGTATCAGATTATGACTTCCCTTCTGCTGGCAAGGTAGTCAAAAAGTCATTCAGAATCTCTGAACTGCAGTTTCTTCCTCATATTAATTGTAGAAATTAATCTAGGGGAAATGAATACCTACCCAATACTGTATCTTCTCATTCATTTTATATCCCTTAGTAAAGTCTTCCTTATGCCATATTAACTGAATTCCTGTGTATTACAATAGTTTTGTTGCTATGATGACAGAGATCTTTTTCCTAATTATATCTGCAAGTGTACAAAAAGCTAATGATGTTATTCATGTAGATTTTTACAGGAAACTCTTATATTAGTCTTAATAATTTTGTAGTTGACATTCTTGAATTCTTTAGGAAAATAGTATCACCTGCACTTAAAAAGTATTTGTTGAATGAATAAGTAAACCAACCAAGTTGGCCCCGTATTTTCAATATGGGCTCATTACCAGTCCTATTTAAACAAAATTCCTTCATTCTTAAGAGCAACTCCATATTTTTGTTATCTTATTAATATCTTAATTTTCCAAAAAAACATATGAATGGCATTTTCCGTAAGTTATCTCATGTTTGAGAATATTCTGCCTTTGTCTTGCATGCGTACCTGCTAAGTCACTTCAGTTGTGTCCAACTGTTTGTGACCCTGTGGACTGTAGCCCGCCAGGTTCTTCTGTCCATGGGATTCTCCAGGCAAGAATACTGGAGTAGGTTGCTATGCCCTTCCCAACCTAGGGATCAAATCTGCACTTTTTATGTTTCTTGTTGCATCTGAGTAAAAGATGCATTGGCAGGTGAGTTCTTTATCACTAGCACCACCCGGGAAGCCTTGACTTTGTCTTAAAATCCAGTAAATAGCAACCTATTATCTTTTGGTATCTAAAGTTCATAGGATGACTCACTAGGCTCTAAGTTCTATGAAGAAAAGGACTCACGGTAACTAAGTTCCCAGGACCAAGCAGTGTAACAGCAATCACTGTGCTGTGCTCAGTTGCTCAGTCGTGTCTGACTCTGTGTGACCCTGTGGACTGTAGCCCGCCAGGCTCCTCTGTCCATGGGATTCTCCAGGCAGAAATGTTGGAGCAGGTTGCCATCCCCTCCTCCAGGAGGTCTTCCTGACTCAGGGATCGGACTGAACCAGTGTCTCTCAGTCTAACCTGCCTCGGCAGGCGGGTCCTCACCACTAGCGCCACCTGTGAAGCCCCAGTCACTAGCACTTCTGTTAGTCAGCTTCTGCTTGGTTATACTGCTTTGGCAGAAAACCCGAGTATCCCCATTGCTCTAACCAACAAGAGTTTATTTCTCAGTCACACTATGTGTTGGCTGCATAAAGGTAGGCTGAGGCTCTACTCCATAACTGTAGCTTTCTTTGCATCTTTTATCCCAGAATCCATGCTGATAGAGCAAATACTACCTTAAGCATTTTTTCTCCTAGCAGAAAGGAAAGGACAGTAGCAGAACCATATATAAGTTTCACTCTTAAACCCTCTACTTAGATGCGGCACATAACACCCAACTCATATGTGATTAGCCACCTGGCTAAGCTTGACAGCAATGGAGAGATACACCTCTCCTGTAGGGGAGCAAGTCACATGGAACAAGCAGGGATGTGCTGATCATCTTAGAGGCGGGGCAGCAAACCGAGAACAGCTCAATCTACCACAGTACTCCACAAATACTTGTTGAATAAATACATGATTGGTTAACTTTTTATTTTCCTTTTTTCTGCATCAATGCTTATTGAATTGTTTCTTCTTTATTCCCAAAGTTTCAGAATATCATTAGACTCTATCTGGGAATGGATTCATTCATCTAGTCTGGCCCTTAGTGAATCTTTTCTTATCTCTTGACGTAGGACTTTGGTGGGATTCTATTTTGTTTTCAGTCTTGGGGAAATGTATTTCTATCCTTCTTTCTCCTTGTTAATTTTTTTTACTTACTTACTTGCTTATTTATTCAGCTGCACCAGGTCTTAGTTGCATCAAGCCTGACCAGGTAATGAACCCAGGCCCTTTGCACTGGGAGTGAGGGGTTTTAGCCACTGGATCACCAGGGAAGTCCCTTTTCCTCCTAATTTTTGTTTTTACAACCTGCTTTGTCTGCCAAAGAATTGATACTTTCAAACTGTGGTGCTGGAAAAGACTCTTCAGAGTCCCTTGGACAGCAAGGAGATCAAACCAGTTAACCTTAAAGGAAATCATTCCTGAAAACTCTTTGGAAGGACTGATGCTGAAGCTGAAGCTCCAATACTTTGGCCACCTGATGTGAAAAACTGACTCATTGGAAAAGACTGATGCTGAGCAAGATTGAAGGCGGGAGGAGAAGAGGGCAACAGAGAATGAGAGGTTGGATGGCATCACTGATTCAATGGACATGAACTTGGGCAAACTCTGGGAGATGGTGAGGCACAGAGAAACCTGGCGCGCTGCAGTCCATGGGGTGGCAGTCCATGGAGTTGGACACAAACTGGCAACTGAACAACAATATTGTCTTTCTCTAAGTATTGCTGCATGTATAGCTGACATCTTCCATCTATTCCCTATATATCTTACCTTTTCTTATAAAGCTTGAATGTCTTCATTTTTCTCTGAGCTCTAGGAATATTTCTTCAACATTCTGCAGGCTCCTAAATCTATTTTCTGCAAGGATCATCATTGTTCTATGTAATAGATTTAAGTTCTATTTATGATTATCTAACCTTGGGAAGATCAGAAATAAAGAATGCAAGTGTGAGAGTATATAGGGTATTTTTCAATAGATTACTGCATCTTTCCCCTCAAGGAAGAATTACAGAAAAATCATGTGGCCATGTTTGTATTAGATATTAAGTGTGTTTTAATTTGAAGTGTGCAATAAATCACTGAAACCTGGCTAGAAATGTATTTTGATTTTGACTGTAAGCAGGGGACCCTTGAATCCCATTTTGCCCATTGTCCTAACACAATTATTAACAGCTCCTGTGCTTATTCCCAGAAAGGTCTTGGCTTGGAATATAAATTATGTGGTCACCTTAATCATTCATTAGTCAATATTGTCTCCTTATAAAAACAAAGAGGTTAAGAATACTTGGACCCCACTCCTCTGATTATTCATAGGAGAATCTAAGCCACTGAAGACAATTTCTTGAACTAGTGCAAATCTAGACCTGTTTTGATGAATAAGAGCAGAGAATGGAAGTATGTTAAAAGGGCTAAACTGTATACAATGAAGGGCTTCCCAGATGGCACTGGTGGTGAAGAAGCTGCCTGCCAGTGCAGGAGACGAAAGAGACACGGGCTTGATCCCTGGGTCGGGAAGGTCCCTGGAGGAGGGCATGGCAGCTCACTTGAGTATTCTTGCCTGGAGAATCCCACAGACAGAGGAGACTTTGGGGGCGACTATGGTCCAGTCCATGGGGTCGCAAAGAGTTGGACATAACTCAAGCAACTGAGCATGCACACACATACAAAGAACAGTATTGCTGTATTTGATTAATGCATCCATACCTCCTTGGTCTCTGCAGAGAAGCAGGGTTCTCACAGAGCAGATCATGGCCAAACTACGCCCATCATCCTTACAGAAGGTATTTGTCTTCTGTGGTTTTAGTCTGGCCAGGGACTGGGGCACATATTCCTTCTATGTTTACAGCCCCGAACAATCGGGACTCTTTCTCTCTTAGTAAATTTATGTGTCATCTGAGTTCTGTTTGGATAAACCTGTAGGAAGGCTTGTGGGGAGTGAAATACATGGCCAGTATATTATTGGGATTAGTACAGAAATCATAGTGTAATATTCTTCTAAGGACTTTTTAAATACCTCCATTATATTTTTTATCCCTAAGAACTACTTCTTCTTTCCACGAAATAAAATTCTTTCATGATTCTCTATTTATGGTTTATTGACTTAATGTCCTCTGGGATTTCATTGAATATTATTATTTACCTATTAATAGCAGTAACTTTGTTTAAAAGGTACCATTTGTCCATGTGGTTGCCTTAATTTCTACTACTAATTAGATAGATAGATATTTATAAACAGCTGCAGATGCTATATGTACAAACACTAGGGATGTTTTTGAAATGTTTACTCATTCTTATGTCATAGTAGGATGTCTGTCTTACCTTTAGGAGTCGACCAGGGGGGGTTCCCTGCTAGCTCAGCTGGTAAAGAATCTGCTTGCAATGCAGGAGACTCTGGTTTGATTCCTGGGTCTGGAAGATCTCCTGGAGAAGGGATAGGTTACCCACTCCAGTACTCTTGGGTTTCCCTGATGGCTCAGATGGTAAAGAATCCACCTGCAATGAGGGAGACCTGGGTTTGATCCCTGGGTTGGGAAGATCCCCTGGAGGAGGGTATGGCAACCCACTCCTGTATTCTTGCCTGGAGAATCCCATGGACAGAGGAGCCTGGCGGGCTACAGTTCATGGGGTGGCAAAGAGTCAGACATGACTGAGCGACTAAGCATAGCACAAGGTGCTGTTTGAGCTGTAGCTCAAATATAATAGTGTTCAAACCTTTAGGAAAAGGTGGAGAGAAAAAGGAAAGGTTTTAATCTCTTGAGAAACAGTAATCTTTTGAGGGATGGTGTGGAGATATTTTGGTGAATATAGGCAAAAGAAGGAAGGCTTGGGCAGAAATATTCTTTGAGGTTAAATATTCTCTCTAACCCTTGGACCCCTTCTTTCCTTCCTTCCCACATAGTCCACCTAACAAAACAACATAAAGTCCATAAAGGCAGAAGTCTTCATCCCAAGTCAGTCCACTGTCTTCATGACCTTTCATTTATCAGCCACATTCCAGGACACTTGGGGTACCCTCTTGGGATTTTTTCCTGCTCTGTATAGATCCTTGTACACCTTGGTTTGGAACTCTAAAATGATCGTCATTTGCCTATACATCTGTCAACTGCTGATAAACCAGTTCTCATTTCCAGGACCTGACAGTTCAGACAAGAGGATTTTACTGAATTATTTGTGTATTTGTTCTGTTCTGTTTGCCAGAAGTCATTTTAGCTTCCTGGGTAGGTTATTCCTGTCTATAGGAAGAACAGGAATTTACAAACTCTTCCTTCTCATCTCTACTGTTTCTTGTCAAAAATCCTAGTTTTAGGAGGACACTACTTACTAGTTCATAGCTATGACATAGGCATTTCTTTGTTATTGGATCATATTTATGGGGATGTGAAAGCATGAAGAAATTAGTCCAGAAGTTGGAAGAAATCCACTCTTCTGTTCTAATCCATTCTAGTGTGTAGCTATTTCAGTGGATTCCAAAGCAACTCAAAAGAAAAGTCTTTAGTCACCTGGGATGACAAAACGGCCTCTTATTTGAACCCATTAGCAGACATTCCCTCCTTCTGAAGCTCTCCCTGGTATCTCCAAGGTCTCCAATAGCTAAATAACTATGGAATCAGCTGGTAAGTACCACCAAGTAACTGAGCTGACTTTTTCAAGGTGACAAACTTGCCCTGACTCTAAAGCCATGCTGCTCTTTTATTTAAGGTATTGAAGCTACACAGCCTATTTGCTGAAGTTTGTGCGCTAAGCAACTCATTAGTGTTACACCTGCTTGGATGGCATGTGATTCAACTTTGGAACCATTTTCAGTAAGGATCACATTGTGAACATTATACCCTTGTTGCTTTACATGTACAGAAAATTTGTATCACCTTGCTGCTCTGTCTGTTGAGGAGGCTGGTTTATGGATGAGAGCTAGAGGCACACTGTGGTCATTAGAGGCTACTGTCTGTGTTTCTAGTTCTGTTTAACTACTAAGAAAAATGCTGACAACTTTTAAGAGCTTCCACTGAAACAGCAAGTTGCAAAAAAAAAAAAAAAAAAGATATGTGAGTTCACTTGAGTTGTTTTTAAATTTGAGTTCCACCTACACACACCTGCTGCAAGTGTGGACAGAATGGAGGACATGTGGAGACAGTCCTTGAGCTGAGACCTCAAAGGAACCTAAGAGAAGCTTAAAGATCCTGGGATCCCCTTAGGGAATGGCAGAAGTCGGTGGAAATGCTTTATCCAGGTGTCTTTCTTCTGTTCTGAGCACACAAGCAATCAGAAGGAAAGAAACTGCTAATTTGCATTTTCTCTTGGAAGCAGCAATGTGTAGACCTTTTTCAGACTATCCCCACTTGAAAAGATCACAAGCCAGGCATAGCAATATTGAAGAGATTAAATCCTGAAGAGGTTAACTGCTTGTTACCAATTGCATTAACCACTCAATGTACAGGTTAGGAGGGGGACGTATGTGTTCTAATTTCGAGCCAGAGTTCTCATCACCACCCTACACACTTCTCCACATTACTCTGTGAGGAGAGGTGTTTGCCCATGATGGCAAGACTCTATTTGGTAAGACTGATGGGTAATTTCTAAATCATCTGTTAGGAACTCTGAGCAACCTTGGACAGTCAGTTCAAGAACCTGCTTTGGGCCTGAAGAGAAGAAGCTTCCAAGGGTCCTTACCCTGCAGCAAGCAGCTGTTGCGACAGGCAGAACTCCCATATAAACCTTTCCAGAGACACTGGCTGAGGCCTCTTGATGGAGCGCCTGTCACCTGCGGCTCGTCACCAGCCCAGGAAACAAACCTCTGGCTTTAGATTTGGACTGTGCACCTGCTTAAACTCTGCATAAACTGTAATCCCAATCATCGTGGGAACAGTACACCAGTTCTCTTTTTTTCAAATCTGACCAGTGTGAGACTCTTAACCAAATGGTGCTTCAGGGGTAAAGCAAAGAGAAGGCAGGTGGGAAGAACAAACACCAAATGATAACTTGGAAAGCCAGTGAATGAAAGGGATATGCTCTGGGCCACACTGACCACTGACCTTCAACAACCAAAGGGAGAATTGAGCTCAGGGTAAAGCAGAAGGCAGATTAAAGGAGAGCACAGTTAAAGCCACAAACCCTGATCCTAAGCTACAAATGCCTTTGGCCCAACCTTCACCCAAGTCTCTCCCGGCACAGTACCTGTTTGGCCCCATGTGAAAAAGAGCCATAAATGAAAAGGAACCAAACTCATACATTAAAAAAAAAAAAAAGAAGAAGAAGAAGAATGAAAAACAACACAGGATAAAAAAGTATATGTAAGGAAAGAGACGAAGACCTCATGCAAAGGATTCTTCAGGGTCTCAAAGAATTACATGGAACTTTCTTTTCAAAAATGACATCAAAAAGAGAACTGAAGGCTTGAAAATCTTCAAGAGATTTTAGGATAATAAAAGGAGAAAGGAAGTGAGCTGACAAAGTGCAGGTAGAAATGTAAGAGGAAAATGGAAACATTACAGAAATTAGAGTCTTTTTTGAAACAGAAAACTATTGAATATATATAATTAAAAATATAGCCTGATCCCTGGCTTGACAAAGCTCAGGTAATAACTCAAATAGTAAGAAAAAGAACAGATATTTAAAGAATTATTAAGAGGATTATAAAAAAAGAAGAATCAACAAATATATAATTGATATCCTGAGAAAAAATAAAGGAATCAAATATTTATGTATATATTGTTACTATATAAAGTATTATATACATATACTTTATATATATTTCATTGTGAACTGTTCATTAACAAGTTTTATCGTGAATGTAAGGAATAAAGATAAGTCAGAGATTCAGGCTTCCACTTCTGATTATAGCAGACTGGGTAAATTCAGGCCAATTCTCCCCCTGGACATGCAAGTATTAAAAAGCAAACAAATGAAGAAGTAAGAAACCTAAACAAATATCAAGAGAAATAATAAGAAACTGAAACAGCCTTTGGGAGTTTAAGATAATGACGTTCCCAAACTCCATTAAAATAACAATCCTTAACACATTTATGGAGAAACACACAAGACTGAGATCTTGGAAGACAACTAGAAATTATAAATACAACTAAATGAAAATATTTTGTGTGTATGGGTTACTCTAACTCCATAATTTCATGTGACCACTTGGGATATTTATTTGTATTTAAAGTCTTAAATGGGGAAAGAGTGCAAACTGTAAGGTAACATTTTGTTTTACAAGAATATATTTTAGTTCATACGTGACCTCTTCCTGAAAAATTATAATTCTTAAAAATACAATTAGCTAAATTGAGAACTTAATGTATGGGCTTAGACACTGGTGAAAAGAATTATGGAATTGGAAGCAAGATCAGAAGAAAATATATAAAGTGAAACATGGGAGAGAAAAGGATGAAAAAGTCAGAAAAAATGATCAGAGAGAAGTGATAAAGACTGATGTACTTGGGGAGACTGACTTGGAGTCCCAGAAAGAGAGGTTACAGAAAATATGACAGAAGTATCATGGCTGAGAACTTTTCAAAACTTTTTTTAAAAATCAAGCTATAAGTTCAAGAAGGCCCAAGAAAGTAATGAAAAAATAAAATAAATAACAATTAAATACCTCAGGATGAAACTAATGAAAGCTAAACAAAACAGACTTGTAAAAGTCTCATGGGACTTTCTAGGTGGTCCAGTGGCTAACACTCCATGCTCCCAATGTAGGGGGCCCGAGTTCCATCCCTGGTCAGGGAACTAGATCCCATATGCTGTAACTAAGACCTAGCATAGTTAAATAAATAAATAAATATTTTAAAAATAAAATAAAGCTGTCACAATTCCCTAAATTCCCTGCAAAGTTAACAGGACTTACACCCAAAGTCTGGTTCTAACATCAAGAATGAAGATGCCACACACATCAAGAGGCTGTGGAAAATGTGCTATTTACATACTTGTATCAATGGGGAGAGCAGGGTGACTTCAGAGAGCAAGCAAAAGAGATGGGCCTGGCTTTCATTGTGATTGGGAAGCAGGGCCATGGTGAGGGTTCCCACGTGCAGGCAGGGACATTTGTGGGTAGATTCTCCCACCAGCAGGAAAGAAGGGAGCACCCAGGCCTTTTCATCAGCTGGTCCAGATGTGGGGCAGAAGGAAAAGACGTAGGAGGGAGCTTAGAAGCTGTCAGCAGCTAAACATCCAAACTTGCAGTCAGACACCTCACAACTGGACTTCTACCCGGAAACAATAGATTCAAACAGAAGACAGTGAACACAGACCTTCGAAGTATTGAAAGCAGGAAAGTGTCAATCTAGAATCTGATACTCAGCAAAATACACATGGAGAATGAGGGTGAAATAAGACAAATAAAAACCAAAAGGGTTTATAAGCAGCATATCCCAAACATCCTTAAAGAAATAACAATGGGTGTTCTTTAGGAAGAAAATGATCATATATGTTTTCTTGGATATGCAGGAAGGAATGAAGAGAAGAAAAATAAAAAGCTAGATATGTATGTCAAATGAATGACATAAATAAATAAATGAATGTTTTCTGTATAAAATGATAACAATTATTATCACAATTGTGTTTTACATGGCTTAAAATGTATAATGAATTAAAACATATGACCAGTGCATATAAGTTGATAGGAGGTTAAATGGAATTAAATTTTTTAACATTGTCCTGGAAGAGGATAAAAGTTCCAAGTAACATTAGACTTTGATAAGTCAAAGGTATATGTTGTAATCACTAGAGTAACCACCAAAAGATATATATTTTAAAAGAAAAAAATATATATAGACATCTAGGCAGAAAGTCATACATAGACTTTACAGAGTGTGTAAGTGTGTGTATTGGGGAAGGAGCCAATGAGGTTCCTCTTGATCTCTACTTTCAGTTCAGTGCAGTTCAGTTGCTCAGTAGTGTCCTACTCTTTGCAACCCCATGGACTGCAGCACACCAGGCCTCCCTGTCCATCACTAATTCCGGGAGTTTACTCAAACTCATGTCCATCGTGTCAGTGATGCAATCCAACCATCTCTTCCTCTGTCGTCCCCTTCTCCTCCCACCTTCAATCTTTCCCAGCATCAGGATCTTTTCAAATCAGTCAGCTCTTTGCATCAGGTGGCCAAAGTATTGGAGTTTCAGCTTCAGCATCAGTCCTTCCAATGAATATTCAGGACTGATTTCCTTTAGGATGGGCTGGTTGGATGTCCTTGCAGTCCAAGGACTCTCAAGAGTCTTCTCCAACACCACAGTTCCAAAGCATCAATCCTTTGGCGCTCAGCTTTCTTTATAGTCCAACTCTCACATCCATATATGACTACTGGAAAAACGATAGCTTTGACCTGACGGACCTTTGTATCCAACATTTAATACCAGTAGACACTGGTGCAATATCTGTAAAGTTCTGAGTAAAAGAAGGCATAGCCCAATAATCAGGTCACTACCCAAGTAAACCTTCCAATGCAAATGCAACTGAGAAATATCCTGAAATATGCAAGAACTCAGGAAAACTAACACCTACAAGCCCTTTGTGAAAAGTAATTTATTGGAATAATAAACTGAATATAAGAAGCCAAAAGTCAAAATAAATAAAATGTGAATACAAGGCCAAGATAAAAGAAATGCTGATGATGTGCTTAAAACAGAAGAAAAACTGACAACTCTGAGAATTACAGTGAAAGAAAACATTATAAACGTTATAAAACTTGACAATATCAAAGCACTGAGGTAACCAATAAAACTAGACATGACAGAGAGTAGAAAAAAATGTTTGCTAATTTTTTCACTGTTTATAGCAAAGATTTCCAAAGATACAGTACATAGTTAAATTATGTTGTTCAAATATTGTTCCAAACTCATGAAGTTTTACATAATAAGATTATTTTAGGATTAATATATTTTGCAATAAAGAAACTTTTATCTTAAGTGTAGCCATGTGATTAGAACTTACATATTTAAAGCCTTCTTCTAAATGTCTACCTATTGCACATATCTCATTAGGTTTCTCTACATATGCATAGAGAGATACTTGCAGTGATTTTCATCAGAACTTTATTGATTATTCTTGGTTCTATTTTTGTTGTTATTTTTTTACCTCTATAGAGTGGGTTTTGGAAGAATTTTGATCCTTTGTAATATTTTCTCAATTGTGCAGATGTTTTGTAATAAGCAAGTAGGATCTTTAAAAATAAATAAAGTTTTTATTTTAAAAGGTAAGCAACAAAAAAGAGAAATATTTGCAACATATACAACAACCAGTTGTCAGTATTAAGCCACCCAAACATCAACAGGAAAAAAAACAAACACCAGAGAATATGGACTAAGACCATGAAAATTCACTAAGAAAAAATATACATATACATAAACAAGCAAAATGCTTTATTAACTATCAAGGTATGCAAAAATTAAATACAGAAGTAAGAGATAAATTTCTTTTATCAGTTTGGCAAAAATGACAAACATTATTAATTTAATTTGGCGAAGGTGGGCAAAGGACTTCATATGCATTATTGGTATATGACTCCCAGTACACTGCTCTTATATCCCCGGGTATGTAGTCTGATTAAGACAAAACATGCTGTGCATTTTTAAATACAGTGAGTTTTGGACAAAATCAGGACATTCGAGAGATACTATTTGGGGCAATAAAGATTCATGCATAGGAACACCTTTCATGTTCTAGTTCTCTTCTAAAATATTTAATCTTGTCTTTTATCTCATGCTCCTTAAATGAATTTGTGCTACTTTAGTGATCGCCAACACTGTTTCATTATCTCAAATCAACCAAAACAATCAGAACTTCCATACACTGCCAGTGGGAGTGGAAAATGGTTCAATCACCTCATAGAAATGTTCTGCAGTTTCTAATAAAGTTAAAATAAATCTACACTACAACCCAGGAATTCCACCTCTAACTGTGTTCCCAAGGGAAAAAAAAAAAAAATGGGTGTGTATGTGCATAAAATCTTGTGCAAGAATATTCATAGCAGTTTTATTTATAATCGGCAAAAACAGAACACCACCCAAATGCCCATCAATAGGAAAATGAACTCTTATTCATACAGTGGAACACTATCCAACAATTTAAAGAAACGAGCTACTGATACAGCAACACACATGAATCACACAGACATTATCTGAACAAATGTCAGTCAGTACACACTATTATGTTTTCATGTATATTCATTCTAGAAGAGGTACAATATATCCATGGTGGCGATGAATGTCAGAATCTAGCAGTTCTCTTTGGGGACGGGTCTACTGACTGAAAACGGGTGTGAGAAAAGTTTCAGGAGTCAGAGCAATGTTCTGTATCTTGATCCGGGTATTGATTACACAGGTATGTGCAAAGGTTAATAACTCTTCTAAGTGTACACCTATGATTTTTGCATTTTACTTAAGCAAATTTTACTAAGTGTACAATTGGCTTTAAAGAAAGGCCATTCCCCTCACCTAAAAGGACCTGAACACCCCTTGCTCACTGCTCCCCACACCTCTCCGCCAAGGCTTGCACTTTCTCTCTCAACACCTGGTGGATGCCTGGTTGCCTGAGATGATCTGGAGAGTTGGGTGGATTCAATCCAAGGAGAGAAAGGGTGCCTGACCTCATTTCATTCCTTGAGATGGAGCTGTATCTATGCTGTTTGGTAAAACAGCACAAATGTAAACGAGGTGTAAACTGCTTTCACATCTCATTTAGGGAACAGATGAGGCGTGAAATGCATTTCACAGGCACAAGGACTGGAGGGGGATGCTTAGCATGGTGCAATGTAGAACATTTGTTCCTCTTCCCTCAGGGATGCTGGGTTATTCCTGAACATGGCTACTGTGGGGGCAGGAGGAGCAGAGGGTGGGGGTGTGAGAACCGGAGGAAGGTAAACTTAGGATCCTTCCTTCCCCTGAGGACCACCTCCTACCCTCTGCTGAAGTCCAGCTCAGATCTTACCGCCCTGCTCGCCACTCACTCACTGCTTCAGTGGCTCTTTCCTCAGGTTACCCACAGCAGCTGGCTCAGCACTCAGAACTGTTACTCATTTCCCTCTATCCTGTGTTATAAGGACAGGAAGGGATATTGTTCTCGGATTCACCAGTTGCTCAGTTAACCCTTAAGGAATTAATGTGAACTGAGACAGGGGAAAGAGGGAGGAGAATCATGTGTCCAGGGATTGCCTTCTAGTGGTCAGTTCTAGGAACACCCCAAAGAAACACAAAGTTCCAAAGACAACTTGAAAGCTTAGAAAACTTGTATCACTTTCTATCTCTCATGTTCATCCTTCAGGGAAAACTTAGTTGTAAAGATAAAGCTGGGATTTATGTTTTGTTTTGTTTTTTAATCACTGAAGCAGTATTTTGCCCCCTTGTGTGAGAAGAGCTTTGAAATCTCAGATTGATCATTATTATATCTCAATATCTCTATCACCTATTCTGAAATATTTATAGATCTTTGTTCAATAACAAAAGCAGTTTTTTTTTAATTAATTTTTTTTGGCTGTGAGTCTTGCCAGGATCTTAGTTCCCCAAATAGGAATTGGACTCATACCATTAGCTGTGAAAAGCCCAGATTTTCTGAAAAATCCAGAAAAGTCTAGCTACTGGACTGCCAGTGAATTCCCTAAAAGCAGATCTTCTTGAAGAGGGCAGGTTAGACCTAAATTCCCAGTGCCATCACCTGGTAACAGCTGATTGGTTATAACATATACTGAATGTTGACTCTTAAAGGTGAGCCTAAGGAGCATGATTCCAAGCTATAAGACAATGAAACTATCATACTGAGAAATTTTGCTTAGAACATTCCAGGGAATTCAGGGAAATTGAGATTGTAACCTATTGTGAAATATATATTTCATTAAGATTCAGAAGATCTGAAATCAAGCCTAGTTGTAGACTTGACCTTGAAAAAATTACTTAACCTCTCCAGATCTCCATTTCCTGTGCCAAAGAGGATCAATTCCAGAGTGCAGTTTGCATTTGCCCTGTGACCCAACAATGGTTTTCCTAGAACTATATCTCAGACAGGTACCTGAGATGTAAAACACAGGGGGTGTTTTCCCTCTCAACCACTCTTGAGTTCCTGTGGCTGGTCTAATAATAAACTGACATAAGGCAAATTAGCAAGAGAAAAAGAACATTCCAATTCATGTGCACCAAAGTCCCAAGGAAATGAGACCTAAGAGGTGGCCAAAGCAGGTGGCTTTAATCCTTGGCAAGGAAACAGTAAATTTGTGAGGAATTCACAGAACAAAGCAGCTTAGGTTTGGGGTGGCCAATTAGTGAAGATTTTAAACAGAGTTGGGCTGAGGGTAGTAAACAGAAAAAGTTACAATGTTTGTCTCTGTGGGCTTCTCGGCCCTGAATTCTGTCTTAGGCAGCAAGGGTGCCCTTCTCCTCCAGATGCAGGCAATGTAACTCACAGGAAAGATTCATTCCTTGCCTCCAGGGAGACAGAAAAAAAGAGTCAGAGTGTTCCTCTGGTATTGATTGTTTCTTCAGTAACTTTAATTTAAAATAATCAATATGTCATTGAGACGCATTTTGGGGTGTCTGTCCTGGGACTCAACTTACCCAAATTCAGATACACTAAGATATTCATCCCAACATTGCTTATAAAAGTAAAGAGTTGGAAACAATTTGAATGCTTATCAATGTGAGCATGGATAAACAATGTCTGCATATAAAACAGACCCACATAACTTACTTAGAGGAGTCTCAGAAAACAGAAGGCTGAGTGAAAAATGAAAGATACACTTTGGAATTTACAGCACAATAAATAGCATTTAGGTAAAGAAATGTTCAAGATACAGGGGAATGAGACACTTTAGAGATTAAAAAAAGACCCAAAAAATCTGAGTAAAATAAAAAGGTCCTATATATAAAGTACTGATAATCTAGAGACATTAAATCTTAGTTTAGCAAAACACAGAAAAAGACAGGTAACTATTTCTAGGCAGACAACGTTTATTTTCCTTACTTATCTCAAGTCATAGTAAAAAACTCCAGATTTTCAATGTGGCCTCACATTTTGACCAGATCATCCACTACTTTGGCAAAAAGTTAGGCCCCATGTGTTTAACTAATACATACTGTGCAATATAAGCAGTAGATTGTCACAGATTTTGCTCAGGATTGACAATCAAGACTTTTTTTTTTCAGGTTAACACAATGTTAATTGGGACCATGCTAACATTTAATTAATTTTAAGTACAATAGCTCATTTGTCAACAAAGGGGGGGGGTGTAAAAATATTAATTGAAACATATGTGAATGGTTATTTGCTGGGTGTAGGAAACATCTCACAATTAAAGTTAATCACAGTGTGATTAATTGATTTTAATTGATTCAAGATGGGTTCCTATGGCATAACATAAGTCTGTCAATAAAACTTATAATTAAGCCTCATTAGGAAAAAGAAAGTTACTAAAGCAAGCAGCGATGGGGCAGAGCAGCAGCAGGCTGCTCTCCTTACGACACAGGAGGAAAACAAAGGCACAGGGATTGCACGTTCTCTGGAAAGTCTTCAGCCAAAACGGGGCGCACACACAACCTGGGAAATGAAAACTGACTCATCAAAGCTTTGGAGAGGAGAGGGCTGGGTCGGGAGCTGGGTCCAGGGTGCACGGGGAAGGACAGCAGGGCCACAGCTCTATCCATCAAGGACAGAGGTCAGCACGGCTCAGATGTCCCCCACAGGGATGTCTCATCTGTGGGCCAGCTGGTGGTCCCTGGAAGTAATGAGGGAAAGGGTCAGTCTGACAGCACTGGAGCTGGGGTAGGAACAAAAGGAGGATAACTGAGCCCTGATAATGAAGCAGCCCTGGTACTACACGACCAGCCGAGATGGCCCGAGGCCAAAGCTACCAGCATAGAGCAAACATCTCACCCTTACATCACATCCCAGTATCCACAGAGACCCATGCTGTGGCCGTGGTTCCGCAAGGCCTCTGGACAATGCAGTGTCAACACGATGCGCGCACTAACAAGTTCACAGCAGTCCCATTTCCAAGCTGTCCTGACAGAGTGCTCTGTGCCTGCCCACCTGAGCAGCCTGCCCAGCAGCCTGCTCCGGGAGAAGGGCTCTCACGGATGCCCAGCCTGAAACCTACAACCCTCACCAGAGCCTGCACTGTGCACCTCGGTCTGCTTTCCCCTCGCCACCGTGACCATCGCATCCTTTGCCCAACAGCTGTCCCAACAAACGTATCTCAGAGATGTTCATTGAGCAAGGGCCTGGAGATGGATGAACTGTCAGGGGAAAATAAAGACTCCATTCAACTAGAGATAAGGTAGGGCTTCCCTGGTGGACCAGTGGTTAAGAACTCACCTGCCGATGCAGGGAACACGGGTTCACAACCACTGACCTGGGAAGATCCCACATACCTCAGAGCAACTAAGCCCACACACAACAGCTGAGCCCACCAGCTCTAGTGCCGCGCTCCACAACAAAAGAAGCCACTGGAATGACAAGCCCACACGCAGCGATGCAGAGAAACCCCGCTCACCACAAGTAGAGAAAGCCCGAAAGCAGCAGTGAAGACATGGCGCAGCCAAAAATACATACATACATATATAAATTTTTTTAAAAATCTGTATATAAGCTAAGACACATGGGGGGCTTGCCAAGGAAAGAGGAAGAAGGATTGAAAAGACATCCGTTTTTACCCAGTTCCAGAATATTTCTGGAAACACACCCATCCATCTAATGGGGCACTGGAGTTGGCATCCAAAGTAAAATCCCTTTTGTGAGAGAAGTCACCACTTCCAATCTGCCTTTCTTGACTGCAGTGATAGTGCTTGCTTATAAAAGGTCAACATGAGTAACATGCACGGAAGTCGAATCATAAACCCTGTCTTTGCTCCTCTCTGTATGTCAGCTCTATTCTTACATATCAGAGCAAGTCAGTCTTACTCCAGGTGCTGGGCCAACTGGTCAGACTCACAGCCTTCAAACCTTGGGGGCAATCGCCATCGCCAGGAGGATATAGTATGACAAACATGCAGGATGGCCCCAAAGCAAGGCAGGAGAAGACAGGTCACGTTACAGTGAGACTACCACAAACGCAGTAACAATGCATCTCTCCCCCACTTCCCCCATGTGTTCATCCCACAGGTTTATCATCCAGTACCTACTGAACCAGCACTGCACTAGGTTCTGAGCTTCCAGTAAACAGTGAGCAAAACCAATATAATCCCCATCCTCACCGAACGCACAGTCGAGGATTTCTATCATGGCTAACCTTGGGCTACCTGCCATCTCTGAGCTCCCATGACCTCATCTATAAGATGAAGAGAGTAAAGCTGCCTTTCACGGCTGTTGCAGGGAAATCAGACACGGCCTCCAGTCTTCAGCATCAGCAGAGCCACCTGTGGTGTTGGGCCTGGGAGGGCAGTTGATGTGTCAGCATCACCTCCAATTCTTTGGTGAGATTTTGAGCATTGTTTCAGCAGTACAGCTCCCAACTCTGTTACTTTAGCTTTGCTGGAGACTCTGTGCACAACCCAATATCCTTTCATAAATTACCCTCTGATCAAACCACTTTTGATTGTTTGCTACTAAACACCTTAACTGATAAAGAAAGTGCTTAATAAATGGTAACTATAGTTACTAATCCCTCAGCCTCTTGTCCCTTTATTAAGAAAAGTACAGCTGAGAGGCAGGGAAAGGAGGACTCAAAAGAAGCAGCTCTAAGAATTAAATCTGACCCAAGCCCTGGACACAGCAGAAGCTGAAGGCAGCCGCAAATCGGATGGACACGCAGAGCAAAGAGTCCCTGTCATTTCTCAGGGATCAGAGGAAGCGGGGAAGCAGTTCGGCCTTCCATGCAGAGAGGTAAAATAATGATTTCTCCAAAGGGGCTTTCATGCACTGCACTGATTAAAAGTAATAAGATGCTGCTGCTTCGACTTCAGATTTAATTTCAGACACTTAAATGTGTTGTGGCCTTTCAATTGAGTTCTGCATGTTCAGTGGAGCAGGAAGGTAGAAAATCTTAGATTGTCCTTGTCATTCAGGAGACATTAAGGAGACAGTGCCCACCTTGCTGACCTTCAGAGGATGGGCATGAGACACGATGGCCCCACTGTCCCATTGACCTTGATAGATAACAGAAGGTTTCCACATGAGGAAAAGTCTCCAAATTTTGCTAAACCCTGAGATGAAAGCCCTTGAAAGGGCAGCTGTGCCCCAGCGAGGAATCTGAGCAGGTCACTCTCTGTGCACCATTGGAGAGGAGATGTCCATCTTCCCAGAAATACACCTGATGGGGAGTCTAATGACTTTGGACTTTACTTGGGCTTGGTTCTCCTGCTCCATCCTCACCCAACCCATGACTCAAATCACCCACCCCCCAGTTGGTCACTCATATCCTGTGATGCTTTGAAATTCACCTCCCTCAATCTGTTTCCTGCGACCATTTTCAGAATGCTCATGGTGACTTCACCTCCAGTGTGGAGGGAATAAGACTCAGGAGAGGCTGGGGTGAGGACATGGAGACTCTTCCATACATGCCTGAGGTTACAGATCACTCAGTACTAAGTCATGGAAAGTTTTAGAACACAGGGGTAGAATGTCAGAATCAAATTTAAATTATCGCATTTAAATTGGAGTGAGGGTGAGCAAGATAGCCTTAGTGTTCCTCTCACTAAACTTTAGACAGGCTTCCTCCTGACTATAGGCTCCTGACCTCCCTTTTCTCAAAGCATGACTTACTTTACTTTTTTATTACTTACTTTAGGAAACTATAAATTCTTTCTCTGTCCTTTGGAAATGTAACTCTTCTCCCAGCCAATTACAGCCCGAGAATCCTGAGTCTTTCTCAAGGACTGAAGAGCCATCCTTTTGAAACAGAATCATCAAGAGAGATGATTACAGTCATGTCTGTCTCTGTGGGAGGGTAGAAGCCTAACTTTGATAAACACCAATTAGCAGACACAGATGAGCTAATCATACTGACCTACCTTCCCCCTAGAGTCCCACAATACTTTTCTACTAGCTCACCCTAGTGCTTAAAAACTCTCTGTCTTTTGTTTCAGTGGCATTGAGGTCAGCCCTTCTCCCCTATGGCAGTGAAGTTGACCTCTAGAACAACAGTCTTGAATAAAGTCTTCCTTATCTGCTTAATTCCATCAAGTGCAATTCTTAGCTGACAAAGGTGGGCAAAGGAACAATTTAAAAGCTGTATTAGTTTTCCAACAGAACAGAGAGAGGCGAAGACAGTAGAGCTGGAAATCACAGTTTGGATGTTGCAGGAAGGACTAAAAGATAATTTTTGAAGTTAGAGCAATTTTCTGTAATCCTATCCCATACCCATCACAAAGGCCAGGAAAGAAACTGGACTGAGATGGAAAGACAAAACAAGGAGCTCATGTTTTACCACACTGAGTTGAAAGAATCTCTGGAGAGATGCCCAACGCATAGTGAGGCAAGATCAAGTGCACAATATTAAGGTATATATTAATATCTTTTTATCATTACAAACATAATGCATACACATAGTAGAAAGTTGGGACACAGAGGTTACAAAGTGAAAAAGAAACAAACACCTAGAACCTCCACAAAAAAACGACTGCCACTGTTTCCATCTAGAATAGTCTGTGCCTCAGGTACTCTGGGGCTGGGAAAGGAGAGGTAAGAAAAGAGGTCATTGTGACTAACATGACAACGGCTAGGAGGCGCTGCGGCAGGACAGGGGGCAGGCAACAACTCCAAGAGAAAGGAGATGGAGACTAAGTCACCAGTTAGATGACATCTGAGCTGGAGTTTAAGCGTGAGTTTGACAGTCATAAAATAAAGGGTTTGAAGACGAGTCAAAGGCAAGCCAACACCTGGCAGAAGACATTTGCTCCAGAGTACCTGTCAACGCATTCATATCCACAATTATGAAGAACTCCTACAAAGCAACAAGAAAAGGCAAACAGTCCAATTTTTACAATGGGCAAAATACTTTACAGGTACTTCAACACAAATGGTATCCAAACCACCAGTAAACATATTAAAATTTGGCCAATTTTATCAGTTGTTGAAGAAACGCAAATTAAACCTACCACCCCTCATCATCACACACCTACCAGACGACTAAAATTAAAGATAGTAGATGTTGGCAGGTCTGCAGAGGAACTAAGCTCTTGGGCTTTTCTGGTGGGAGTATAGGTATAAATTTGTAGAGCAACTATAGATAACCATAAAGTAGTATCTTCCAAAGCTGAATAAATGCCAATCTATAAAATAGCAATTCCACCCATTTATAGATTCAACACACACAAAAAAAAGGATGTATGTTCACAGAAAAACATGTAAAAGAAAGTGAATAGTTGCAAAATTTATAACAGCTTCAAACTGGAAAAGCCCAAATTTCCATTAATAGTCGAATGAATCGAGTGTGGTATGTTCATTACACAGAGAAGAGAGCACAAGGAAAATGAACTACATATAACAGCATCAGTGGATTTCACAAACACAAAATTGAGAAAAATAGCCAGGCATCAGAGAGTATTTATGGAATGATCCCGTTTATACAAAGCTAAAAAACAGTCAAAATTAATCTGTTAAAAGTCAAGACAGTGATATCCTGGAGGGCAGGAAATTACTGAAGGAGAGCACTGGGGCTTTGGGGGTACCAGGCATTTTCTGTTTCACGACCTGGGTGCTGGTCACTCCATGTGTTCATGCGTGGAAATCCATCTGCTGAAAATGTACGATTGGTGCGTTTCTCTGTATGCATGTCACATTTCAGTAACACATTAAGCAAAACAGAAGTGAAACAAGGGCTTGTTTTGCCTGAAATGCAAGTTGCTGGGGAAGAAATGGCTCTCAGAACTGGCCCTTGTGTTTCATAACCACCTACATAGTCTGTTCTTATAAGTCAAAGACTGGACAGAAAGGTGAATGGAGGAATAGAAATCTCAATCCCTCAAAGAGAAACAAAGAAGAGGAACCAGTGAGAAAGAATACAAAAGGAAAAGGATGGAGGCAATTAATACAACAGGGGGACATGCTTATAAAGGCAGCACACTAGAAATTGACAGAGAGAAGCAGGACAAGGACTTGAAAATTCCAGCATTTCTGTTTTCAACCCTTACATGAAATATAATGCAAGTAGGATATTGAGAACACATAACCCTGGGAAGAGCCTAATTGTTCTCATTGCTGTGACTCAGGCAGGGGTGGGGCTGGGACTGTATTCTGCGGCAAGCACACCTTCTCGTGAGATTCTCCATCAGAGAAGAAGGGAGGTCAGGTAAGGGTCTAGAATTCTTGGGACTGAAGAAAACCCTTTCGTTCCCTCCTCTCCTGCGGATCCCCTATCGCTAACACTGCATCCTCAGCTAAACAGCAAAGCTGCCACACCCAACTGGCACCTCTTTCCCACTGGCCTCCTTGCTACATGTCGGCTTTTCAAACCTTGCTGGGGAAGAGCCAGAGGGCGCTGGGCTCAGTGACCGGGGTCTCTACCCAGCAGCTCTGATGGAATTCCAGTGCAACCAGCATCATTCGTCACTGTCAGATCACCATGGTGAGTGCAAATCCAGCTGTCTGGAGTCAGAAAGGCCTTTACAAATCTGCCTTTCTATTTCAGATTCCCAGGAAAGTGACAGCTCTTCTCAAGTTAAAAGAAACCAGGTCAGAGGCTGGGATACCTGAGGGATCCCCGTGTCTTTTCAAGCCCACGTGTCTTTGGAGTAGCAGGAACCGGCCTTAAAGTCACAGTGAGAAAAATAGCTTGCTCTTACTCGAGCAAAGACTCTGTAGTCTCAGATTAAGTAATAAGCTTAACATACATATTCTCTGCCCCTATTGGACACAATGGGTTACAGAACAACTCACTTGGTAGCTTAAGACAGCCCAGCTTCTGGGTCATGAAATCAAGAAAGGAGACTCTAGTCCACCGATTCTCAAAGTAAAGACAAAGACCAAGAGCATCAGCAGGACCTAAAAACTCATTAGAAATGCACCCTGGCAGTCCAGTGAATCCGGCTTCCACTGCAGGGGATAAGGGTTTGATCCCTGGTCAGGGAACTAAGATCCCACATGCCACAGGGCAGCTAAGCCTGAGAGCTGACACTACTGGCACGCGAGCCTCAACTACAGAGTCTGTGTGCCACAACGAAAGATCCCACATGACGCAAAAGAGAGCCAGCATAGCCAAAAAGAAAGAAATAACTATTTTAGAAAGGAAATGCACACTCCTGGGCCCTACCCCTGGGTTCACAGAATCAGAGATGCTGGGGTTGGGGGTCCAGGGATCTGTGTTTTAACAAGAGCCAGGTGATTCTGTGCAAGTTGTCAGAGAGACGCTGCTCTCAGGGTAGAAGACACTTACCTGCCCTCTATTCTAATTAGCTCAATTTTCAGAACGTCTTCTGAGGAATGGGGGCATTCATGCTTACCTTCCTGAAGGCTGAGGAATCCTAGATTAGTAGATCTCTTGAGGAAGCTCCCTTTCAGCTTTAATATCTATGATTTCTCGCCTGCAAAGTATTCTAGTGCTTTTGCTAGGGTAGAGTTGGCAGGCGTTGATTTGTTTTTCAAGCCAGGTACCCAATGTAGTTGAGGTACAGCAAGAGGTAACAGGATATGAGGACATCACAGTATCCTACAGAGATAGGTGAACCCTTCTCCTTCCAAGCCTCGTCTGTCCCCCAGGACTCACAAATTTGGCATAGGCTGCTGCACTGGCTGTGGGATATGGATGGAGGAGAGAGAATCTCCCATTTTGCTGATGGATACCTCTGAACAAGCCATGGAAGAAGCAGGAACACCAGGCCTTCTCTGCCTCTGTTGTTCCAGCCATCTTCTACTCTCCAGTCCCCTAGATCCAGAGTATCAAAGTCAGCCTATTTAAAATCAATCTACCACCGTCTGTTCCAAAGAAATTTGTTCTCCAGAATTTGTCCCAGACTGAAAGCTGAACACGTCCAAGGTTTAGGAGCTTATGTTGGGAGAAATTGAACATTATCTCAGGATAATGTTTTCCTACTGCTACTTAAATTTCCAGAGGCATTTACAAAAATTAAACATCAATAGGAAGCCAAGTCCTTTATTTATGAAGCCAGCAATAGACATCGATCCTGTGATGATGTTATTATTTTTCTTATTGCTCCTGTCGGTGTGCATTTCATCATCATTGGGTTGGATGAGCAGAGGAGGGGCAGGATGTTTATTGACTTGCAATTGCTTGTTACTTTAAAAAAGTCTGTGCTTCTGTCTTCAGGCCTTTAGAAAGCTAGTTATGCACAAACACATAAGCATATTAAAGCTCTCAGTTAATTGATGTTTCTAGTCATTGCTTCCTGGATTGTTTTAAAATGTGACATGAATTTTTTATAGGGTCAGTATTTTATTAACACATCTAGAATTTAGTCATACATCTTGATACTCAAGCCACTTAACACACATAGGGAGGTCAGTAGACTCCTTTAGGCCCCTCTATCAACAAGGAAAATGGGAACAATAATTTCATTTATGGGGTTCCCTGGTGGCTCAGTGATGAAGAATTCAACTGCCAATGCAGGGGGCATGGGTTCAATTCCTGGGTCTAGAAGAGCTCCTGGAAAAGGAAATGGGAACCCATTCCAGTATTCTTGCCTGGGAAATCCTAAGAACAGAGGAGCCTCGCAGACTACAGTCCATGGGGCTGCAAAAGAGTTGGACACGACTTAGCAAGTAAACAAAGACAACAATTTCATTTATAAGAAAAGTAGTTTCGGCCAACAGTATTAGAGAATGCTGACTCATCCTGGACCCAGACACAGGAGCCTGAGGCAGACCATGGGAAATGAAACCATCATACTCTCAGCAACAGTAGCTTGTCTAGTTCATCTGTGAGGAGAGAGGGAGTTGACTGTGGGTCTGCAGGATGTGATCTTGCTAATCAGGTGAGAATGGATGCGTGGATAGGGGTGAGTGTGCAGGGAAGCTTGGGTGTGACTCACTCCTGATCAGACACTGAATGAACAGAGGCAGGAAGGGGGTTAGTCCCAACAACCAAGAATGTGCCTGTGCAGTTCTGGGATATTCTCCTTCCCGCAATGGACACACACACACGGAGTTCAGGCTGCTGAGAACCGAGGTCTAGAGAAAAGGTATCTAGCAGATACTGTGGTCGCGGTGAGGGAAGCAGAAACAGCAGCTAGCCAGTGAATTTGAGTGTGGTTTCCACAGCAACACATGTATCCCTGACGTGACATTCAAGACAGTGCCCTTCTCTGCCAAGGTTGGTCCCTCCTCCTGTGTTCTGGACCTCTTCCTTGATCTTCTCAGGGTATCAATTAGCCTGTTTCTCTTCTACGCAGAAGAAGCCAAACCTTTCCTCTCAATCACTTAAAAAGGCTCAAGTCGCCCCCGACTTAAAAATACCTTCCTTCTACTCCACATTTCCTGCAGCTATAGTCCTCTTTCCTCCTCCTCCTCACGCCCCAAAGTTTTCCAGAAAGTTATCTCTCCCTGCAGTCTCCATATGCTCCCCTCCTACTTACTCCTCAATTCACTCCAATCCGTCTTCCACCCCCATCACAGGCTTTAAAAAGCCTCTGTGATCATCAGGTGACCTCTTTACTGCTAAAGCCCAAGGATAATTTTTAATCCTCATCTTACTGGAAACCTCAGCAGTGGTGTGGACCACACCTCTTGTCTGGAATTATGTGGGCTCTCAGGACTCCTCAACCCCACGATTTTTCCCCCATCTCCCTGGATGCTCCTCTATTTTCTCTGCAGGTTCCCACTACCTATCCAACTTGCTAGAGCTCCCACAGACTCTTGACAGTTGTCCTTGATTGCTCTTTCTCCCTTACTTCTCCATCAAAACCATCAGTAAATCCTGTTAATGTGGGCCCTTCAGTAATTGTTTATTCTGTCCACTGTCTGTCTTCATTCCTCTCACATGTTGAGAGGTGCTGTAGCACCTCAAGAACAAAGAGATAAAGTTGCCTAAGGTTACACTGCTAATTAATGGCCACTAGAAATAGGGCCCAAGTATTTCAGCCCCTGGTACACTGGTGCGTCCACATCACCCTAATAGAATCATACATTATTCAGGAAAATCAAAACTGATTATGCGTATGATGTAATTTATCCTCAAGGTTTTGTTGAGGAAAAACAGGGGAGTGCTGTTGTTGCTGTTGAGGCATTAAGTTACGTCCAACTCCAGGCAACCCCTTGGGCTGCAGCACGCCAGGCTTTCCCACCCCTCACCAGCTCCCGAAGTTTGCTCAAAGAGGGGAGCGTAGGATCCCTCTAGGCAGAAATGTCCTCCTTTGAGTTGGCATGATTAGAAAAAATCAAGACAAAATTCCATGCATGTCCTCAGACGACTTTCTCGAGGATCATTTTCCTGGGAACTTAACCAACATTGAGAGTCCAACTCTCTCCATCTCATCTGGGTGACAGCAGGAGCTGATGACAACCAAGGAAGGAAGGAGACAAGCAAGACTCAACCTTCAGAGGTTTGGCTGCAACTGTCATCAAGAAGTGAGGACAGCAGATGAGGCAACAACACTCCCTGAAATAATTGAATCATAAGGACTGTCCTGTGAAACACAGAGCTGACATCCTGAGTGGCTCCAGGAGGCAAGCTGAAAGCTCAAGAGAAGCTCAAGAGTTCAGCCTTGTGTTATATAAGGAAGAGCTCTTGGAACTGTCCAAGGTACCAGGACAGGAAATAGGTGGGAGGGACACCGTTTTTCTTTGTTAAGTAGACGCTTGCACTAGGGTGAGCCAGACAAAACAAGATCTGGTTTTCATACCATGCCTCATGGCTAAGACCAGGCTGGGTGGCTTGACCTCCTTAACAACACTAACAGACCAGTGGGCACATATTATACCTTGCTTTAAAAAGTGGGAATTTAGACTCACAAAAGTTATGACCTCAATCACACAGCAAACTAATGGAGGACCCAAGATTTCACTCATCCACTCAACACAATTTTATGGAACACCATTATGTTGTACTGGAGTAGAAAATGGCAACCCACTCCAGTATCCTTGCCTGGAGACTCCCATGGATAGAGGAGCCTGGCAGACTACAGTCCATGGGGTTGCAAAGAGCCAGACACAAATGAAGCAACTTAGCGTGCATTATGTTGTACATACTATGTGAAAGAAAGAAAGTGAAGTCGCTCAGTCAAGTCTGACTCTTTGTGACCCCATGGACTGTAGCCTACCAGGCTTCTCCTTGCATGGGATTTTCCAGGCAAGAATATTGGAATGGAGTGCCATTTCCTTCTCCAGGGGATCTTCCCAACCCAGGGATTGAACCCACGTCTCCCACACTGCAGGCAGAGGCTTTATCCTCTGAGCCACCAGGGAAGCCCCACATACTATGCAAGCATGATAGATGAAGATGGGAGAGGGTAATCCCGTATCACCAAGGAGATGACTAGAGGAGGCCCACTGATGGACAGTGAGATGGTATGGAGGTTAGTAAGTCCAGGAGGCTACTGAATACAGATGAGGGCTATCTAACCTGCTAGAAAGGAAAGAAGTGGTCAAAGAATGCATGACCAGAACCAAGTCTTGAAAAGTCAGCTAACAAAACTTAGCGGGGTAAAGAAGGGCAGTGGGGGGTATGCTGTTGACACTCCACCAGGAGCTTCTTTGTCAGGACAGGGTTCCCACCATCAGCTGCTGTGGAGATCTCAATTGCTATGATTCACACTGACCCCATTCTCAGGACAGTTGGCCCTAGCCAAGGGGAGGTACCTCACCTATAACCAGGGATACTGTTAGTTACTCAATCACATCTGACTGTTTGTGATCCCATGGATTGCAGCCTGCCAGGCTCCTCTGTCCATAGAATTCTCCAAGCGAGAATACTGGAGTGGGATACTAGAAGATTCCCTTCTCCAGGGATCTCCCTGATCCAGAGATTGAACCCAGGTCTCCCACATTGCAGACAGATTCTTTACTGTCTGAGCCACCAGTCAAGTCCTATATGTAGAGATATTCCCCTCTGCAATGACTGACAGTCGTGGGGGTCCAGGGGCCCTGCCTGAAACTGGGACAATTTCTGTGATGCAACTCACACTCAGAGCTCCCTGTAGGAGCAGCTGAGATCACATTCTTGCTCAGCTCCTTACCCTCCAGTCCCCTTCTTCCCTCCCTTCCCTTCTCCTGCCACCATGCCCTCAAGAAATCATATGAATTCCTGGCTTCCTTCCTGCTTTTAGAAAACCTAAGTCAGGGAGAAGAATGTTCTAGATGGAGAGAGCAATGGTGCAAAGGCATGGATGTGAGAGAGCCCAGAACAACACAGAGCAGCTGTGAGCTTTGGGCAGAGGGGTGTGTGGTGGGGGGGCAGGACAGAAACCAGATGGATGCCCAGATGTCTCCCAACATCCAGCCAGTCTCATTCCACCTCTCCATACTAAGCTGACCTCTGATATCCCTCATGGCTGCCTTCAAAGCAATATTTCAGCACATATTTAGGCCATAAAGTGAGTTTCTAGAGGAAGGAGTTACAAACCAAGATTCCTGGATTTATTCAGTAGCATTTTACAAAGTAGAAACAAGGATGAGTTCCCTGAAATTTCCTGACTCCCAAACTGCACTGCCTCAGTGGAAATGGCCCCTGACTCCACTTTCAGGAGAGCAAATTATCTCGGTGGCTGTTTATGTCCTTCCTTGCCTCTCCAGAAACAGTGGCCTCCTCCTTGCCCCTTTCATTGGCTTCTTTCCTCTCTGGCCTCCACTCATGAGGTCTTGCCCCTGGATCTCTGTTAGCACTCAGTTTTACTTCTAAAACTGTCCAAAGCCAATGGAGCTCTTTAATCACGAAGTGGGGCTGCCAGGGAAAGAATGCTAATTGGAAACTTTTATCTCTTCAGGTCCTGGAGAGATTAGAGATAAATACGCTTCTTTTGTCTATCATGCCATTAGCACAGAACAGACTCAGGAGGGGCAAAACATGAAATGTGGCCCCAGATATAAGAAATTAATCCAAGAAACATACCAATTCCTAAGCAAATTAAAGATCTTTGGACTTTAAAAACTAAGGATAATGGCCCAAATGGAGCCAGTTATTTTTTTCTTAGGAAGCACAGGAGTGGTCAAATCAGAGAGAAACAGATTCCAAACACCCAGGTGGGGCTCACGATGAAGCCTGAGGCTCAAACCAGGCCCAGTCCCTGCATCACGGTTCAAGTCCAGAATAGAATCCTGTCTCACAGCCACATATGGAGTCTTCTATACACCAAGCCCTCCATTAATCCCCGGAATCACAGACAAAAATAAGACACAGTTCTTGTCCTCAGAGCTTAGGAGGAGAAACAGATACATAGAAAATACATCCTCAGCATAGTTGCCTTAACTGAAGGACAGAGAGGAGGCATGTTGCTCCTCTTCAGGTGGAGAAGGAAGGCAGGGCAGGCTTTTCCTTCATGGACCACACAGAGGAAAGACCCGCATTTTCTTCCTAAACATGGCATCCACCCAAAGCCAGAACACCAAATCCCGTGTTATTATTTCATGTCCTTTCCTGCCTCTTCAGTGATACCAACAGAATTCTGCTCCCTCCCCCCCAAAAAATCCATTTAAAGGCTCTCATGAAGATTCACAAAACCATAAATGGCTGAAGGACTGAACCTGAACAAAATCTGGGACCAGAGCAGCTCTGAGGATTCAAGCAGCAGAAGTTAAAACCAGCTACTCTGAGTACCACTGAGGAATCGATGGGCTCCAAATCATTTTGTCCTATTCTTACCTCACTCTGGGAAAAGTAGCATCTGTCTGGATAAGCTAGCTAATGGTATAAGACCAACTATCACACTCTTCCTTACTCCTCACAGGATGAGAAGAGTGGTTCTCCAAAACCAACAACATGGGCCTGCCTAAGATCTGTAGCCAAGAATTGCATCAGAGGAGTTCTTTTTAAAAAGTCAAGAGACTCAGCCCCTTCCCTGGATACACTGACTCAGAAGTTCCTGGATGGGACCCAGAAATCAATATTATAATAAGCTCCTAAGTCACCAGTCAGTGAAGCTGAACCATCTCCTTGACCTGGATGAAGTTGGTCATATCAGCTTCCACCAGGAATGGGCCAGCATGTTTGGTTCAGAATCAAATTGCGGTGAAAATGATGATTTATTTTTTTCTGCCCTTTTTGAACTTCCTACATTGAAAT
This sequence comes from Cervus canadensis, assembly GCF_019320065.1. Classification (NCBI taxonomy): domain Eukaryota; kingdom Metazoa; phylum Chordata; class Mammalia; order Artiodactyla; family Cervidae; genus Cervus; species Cervus canadensis. The sequence continues at coordinate 50,616,944 of NC_057407.1, forward strand.
CCATTATAATTGTATTACAAGCTGAGGAAAACAGCACTGAATTCCTGTACCTGCCCCATCCTGTGCTCTCACCTGACTGAGGAGTTACAAGCATGGGAACATGGCTGGATCCCCACTGCTACCCCTAAAGCCCCCTACAGCCACCTGTCTGAACTTTTAGCCACAACCAAAACACCACAGTGCTCAGGTTTCAGAAGAAATCTTTCATTCAACCCCACTACATATCCAGGACCTAGAACAGAGGCTGTTGCATATAAGGCTCTCTATATATTTACTGAGTGGACCAAGGGAAAAAACAGAGGGGTTTTTTGAGCCACACCCCCAAACGTCAACCAGAGAATGAATTTATGAGTACCTTTTCACTGAGATGTATAAAAAGCAGGCCAAGGGAGGCAGTGACAATATCTGGCCAAAGCAACCCTGACTTCAGAAACAGTATCTTATCCTATGTCAGAGAGACATTTTTATTCTTTATTAATACAAACAAACAAATAAAACAACCTTTGTGCCTGAAACTCCTTTTAAAACTGCGCTGGTCCTCCACCAAGCATTCCAACCCCTCTGCGTGCTGGGTTATTTACTGTTTATTACTGCGTGGGGAGGGGGCAGTGGTTAAGGAAAAGTTCTTCCCCTCTGCTCCTCCCTTCTGATTGAAGCCACAGTGAAAACTGGGGGGTGATTGAGGGCTTAACAACAGTATCCCACTGATCTTTGCAGGATTGCAAATAAAGGAGGCCGGATCCTCAGGAGGCCTATTAACAGCCAAGGTCTCCCAGCTCCTATTGTTAAAGAACATTCATTACCAAGCTCTCATATAAAATCCTGAGAAGGAAGCAAATATGAGTCTGCAGTGTTCTCAGTAGTTCTTATGCTATTACCTCTTGGGGCTAATTAGAGCTGTTTTTGTAATTCACCAGCTATAAATTCCTTGTGATGCTCTCACAGCCCTGGAAGACTGGCCACCCCAGGTCAGGATTTTGTGCTGACGCGGCATGTCCACCCACTGACCCTGAAGCCTGTGACAATCGCTCAACCGACCACCTTGTGGTTGGTGGCCCTCAGATACCCTGGGATGGCTTCCCAGGTTGTTAATTGTTTTCCTGTTCTCTGCTGATCAGGTTAAAAGATAACTCTGCCGACGGTGTGAGGCAGCGCCTGCCTTATTCTCAGCTAATTTATTTTAAATTGATTTAGTACAGACGTTTTACCCGGTGATGTCTACAAAGTTATGAATTCATTTCCTCATCCACCCTCTTGAATTTGATCAAGGAATGAAAATGGCTTATAAAGCTTTATGGCAAGACTTTGGAAGAACAGACAAAGGGAACCAAGCCAAGCTAATCTCAAAACTGAAAAACAAATATTTCAAAAGCTTCTTATCTATGATGGGAAATGACAGGATAGACAGTTACACAAAATCTAACATCTGATAATGTGGAAGAAACCATCGTGCTCATTGAATGAACTTCTGTAATTATCTGACCCTTTACATTTTTTTCCACTTGTCATGTAATCCTCCCAATAATCCAATGGATGTAGATATCTCTTAACGGCATTTTACTTATAAAAAAAAATTTTTTTTAAGTAGGACTTAGGGAAATTAAAGTACCTGCCTGAGATCACACAGTCAGGAAGATTTGAACCTTGGGCAGTTCAAGTGCAAAGTCGGAGCCCTTTCTACATCATCTATATTTTAAAATCCCTTTACTTTGACCTGCCAAGCAGCTAAACCAGAAGGTGATTTGGGGTCTTACAAAAGGATTCGTTACTTTCATAAAAGACTCACAACTGGGTTCCTTGAAATAGCCAACTCCCCTATTGTGCTGAAAATATAATTCAAGCTACAAAAATTTCTATGTACAAGGAACATTTCTACACCACATCTGCTATGTAAAGCAGAGCAGAGTTTTGCCATAGTGACTTTTCTAAACAGAAGCACCAAAGATGCAGGACTGATGAGAACAGTGATATCATGAGGACATGATACCGTCAAGTGTCACGACATCACGTAAATTCAGTGACTGGTGTAATGTCCTGTACCCAGTGAATACCCAAAGTTGCTCTCTGCCAGCCACCACTTTTTTCAGATGTCTTAAAATACAGTCTCTGATAGACTGCAAAAATGGTCATAAATCTCTTCTCTCTCATCTAGACACGGAGTCTATTTCTCCTCCCTTTGAATCCTGATCAGCCATGTGATTTGCTCTGACCAACCGGAGATTAGCAAAGAAGATATAATCAGAGGTTAGGAAAGTGCTTAAGCATCCTGGCTGGTCAACCTGCTGACTTGGAACCCAGAGACCATCATGTGATTCAGTTTGAGATAGTGTGCTGGAGGATGAAAGGTCATAGAAGAGAACCAAAGCTCCCCAGGGAGCTCCACAACCAACAGGCAACCGGATCCCGGCCGCCAGCCTGCCAGCCACGCGACACACACGGGAGGCCATGGTAGATCATCAAGCAGACCTGCCAGCTGAGCGCAGACTCATGAGCAAACCTGCCTCAACCAGCTGAGCTAGCCCAGGCCAGAAGAACTGGACGCTCCACAGCACTATGAACTAACAGAGTTTGGGGATGATGTGTTTAACCAATACACAGTCCAAGGCATTTCCTGTCTGCTATGCTCTGAGGCCTTCCAGTAAGTAGAAAAGAAAACCAAAGAATGGCCAGAAGAGGAAGACAATGAGAGAGAGAACAAGGTGTCCAAAGTCAAAACTGAGTGGCTGAGAAGTTCAAGGACTCAGAAAACCACGGTTAGCACTGAGCTCTTCTCTCCCCCAGTTCACGGGCCTTTCCACGACACTGATCTCTCTTTCTGAATGTCTGAGGCTAACTGGACCGATTCCCCACTCCTATTGTAGTCTCCAGCCCTGGGGGAAGCAAGTCAACTGGAGGTTTAAGTTAATAATAAATGAAGAATCTTTTCCAGTGTGTTTCTTCATTTCTCCTTCCCTCTTCAGATCTCTTCTGCAGGTGATTCGAGTCAGCCAGCAAAGTAGGGAAAGAAGTGGATAAAAAGACAGACAGAAGCCACAGTGATGTTGTATGGCTAAAGGGTGTTTTTCACCTTCAAAGCACATTGACTATAAATTACAGGATATACTTTCACAGTTCACATTTCTGTAGAATACCTACTTTTGAGTTCCAGAGCAGAGGAGAATATGTTACTTAAAAAAAAAAAAAAAAAAGTATGACAAACAATGGATGTGCTCCACTCAGAGGGGAGGGAAAGGAGTGGAACCCTCAGGAGCTGTCAGTTTTCTGGCCAGCAGTCAAGTCAAGGACCCTTCTTTCCACCATAGAGTTGCTACTCCTGTAAAGGGTGAGGTCCATCCTAAAGGAGATCAGTCCTGGGTGTTCACTGGTAGGACTGATTTTGAAGCTGAAACTCCAATACTTTGGACACCTGATGCAAAGAGCTGACTCATTTGAAAAGACCCTGATGCTGGGAAAGATTGAGGGCAGGAGGAGAAGGGGACAACAGAGGATGAGATGGTTGGATGGCATCACCGACTCAGTGGATATGGGTTTGGGTGGACTCCGGGAGATGGTGATGGACAGGGAGGCCTGACGTGCTACAGTTCATGGGGTCGCAAAGAGTCGGACACGACTGAGTGACTGAACTGAACTGAAACCAATCACAGTAATTCCACTGTCTTATGGATTAGTAGCTAAGAAATGGGCATTTACCCCAACTCTAGCCCACGAGAAATGACTCTCCTGGAGATTCAGGGACAGTTTTCTCAATGTAAAGAGAAAGCCACAGAAAAGGTTGTCCTCTGTCTCTGGTGCTATGGTGTCTAGATGACATGGGGTTGCTGGGGCCACCAAGCCACCAATCCAAGGACAAACCCAGAATGTTGAGGAAGCTGGCGCCATCACAAACACACCCACATGAAGTAAGCTGCTTCCTTTCTTAATTTTTTGTGTGGGGAGTTCCTATTCCTTGGTAACAAAGCATCTTATCAGACATGGGACATCATTTCTAGACTTGCCCTTTCTCTCCACACTAAATGCTCCTTTCTCTCCCTACTTCTCTTGGTTTTGGCCTCTAACAGGGATGGACAGTCTCTACCTGTCACCACTGATGTTGCTGCTTTAAAAGAAGGAGAAGTTCCACCTTATGGGAGAAGGAGGCAGGAAAGGGCCACTACTTGACTCTGATTTCAGTGTGGAAATGAGACCAGAGTCCAGACAAAGCAGCTCACACCGTGAGGTGATGACCACCCTGCCAGTGCCCCTCCTCTCTTGATTATGCTGAAGACAACGTCTGCTCCCCAGGCCCAGGAGACCTCGTACAAGGCTCTCCCTTAGGTCCTTAGCCCTGCAAGGGCAAGCAGTGGGGGGACACCATGTAGCCCCCTAAAAAAATGAAATAAAGTCTTCCTCCTGATGGTGATTTCTTATAAATATGACAAAGTCAACCTGATCCCAAGAAGAAAACCAACACAATCTTCCAACTGGAAATTATCAAGACAGATTAAAGGCATTTAATACTGTCTGTTAGCAAGTTCTATCTGGCACAAGATTTCCCTTGAACAATGCATTCAAGGAAGAGATTTTCACTCTCCCCATTTCTCCAGAGACTTAGAAAAACAAACTCTAAAAACAAGGTGCTTATTAGGAGGCAACTGGAACCTTTTAAGGGCATGTATAATAGATATTTTCACCCCTGGTCGATTTAAAAGTATAATTTTAACTTTAACTGGGATTTGTCATTACAACTTCAAAGTTGAGACAGTTCGAGATGATCTACATTATTACGAGAACTACTCCAACTTCCCTGGGAGAATTTTTGAATGGGATAATCAAACTGAGAACATCAATGGGGGTTAGAAAGTTGAAATTATTTATCAGTCATTTCAGTCACTCAGTCGTGTCCAACTCTTTGAGACCCCACGGACTGCAGCACACCAGGCTTCCCTGTCCATCACCAATTCCCAGAGCTTGCTCAAACTTATATCCATCAAGTCAGTCATGCCATCCAACCATTTCATCCTCTGTTATACATACTATTTTTAAAGAAGGCAACCAAGTTATGAGCTCTCGTAAGTATCATAGCTTATCACTGTTGCTCTGGGATGGTGGCAGAAGCATTCTGGTTGAGAGGAGACAGACGCTCAGATGGCTTTCCAAATAATAATAAACAACAGGTTAAGAGTAAATATTTGAGAAATCATGAAATGTCCTATTTATAAGTGCCCACAATAGGAAGTCTACCCAGAGTAAAATGAGATGCATCTGTTTAAAAAGATACATAAAATCCTATGCAATTCAGTCTGGGTAAGTTAGAAATATGGATATAAAAGCTAAGTATATAATATTAAATATGCCCACCTTCAAAATCCCCAAATGCTGAGTCATCTTATCCTTGCCCATTTCTACAGGAAGAGAAGAGGGGCATGTCTCGAAGGTACCATTTGTGGGTTGCTGTGCAATACATAGGAATCCTTCCTGCTTCAGCTTTCTCACATCTGAAAGAATAAGAAGGAAACAGCAATGTGGAATCCCGCATAGAGAAGGCAAGTATCTAACCTAGTTCTCAGACCCTGAAGTCTACGAGAACATGGTCATGCACCAGTCTGCCCACTCCCTGTGGGTCATGTCCTGTGACATTTTCATAAAGTGAGAACTGGATTTACTCAGCAACAGATGCTCCCAGCTTATGGGTTCCAGATACAGCATGAGTGGTGGTAGAAACCCAGTTCCCCAAATCTATCCAGATAAACTCTGCCCAGAACTTAGACTCAGGAAGACCTCTAGAAACACTGACAGGATATATGCATATTTTTCAACACTAGGTTGGTGTTTTTTAAAAAGTGTTTCACTGACACCAGGTTCCTGCCAACACCTTCCACTAATACACATGAGCAAGTGAAGGAATGGTTTTGCTTGTCCTCCAAACTCAGCAGCTGTGAGAACTGGAACTCCTCACCCCACTTGAATAAAATTTTGAAATCAGATAGAGCTAATGAAGTCACTGCAATGGACAACTCTTCAAGAGAAGAAGGATGAAATAAAGACAGAGATGGTAGGCCCTGGCAGACAGAAATCTCATCAGAAACCCTGCAGCAGAACAAGCTTTGTTGATAAAACAACCAAAGGAAAAGACCACAGTCAGAACATTCTCCTCTATGTCCACAGAGCCCTCCCAGGACAGGCCACCCCCAGCTCAGTGGATACAGCAGGGATGGGACCTGATGACCTTAACCTATGTGCCTTCCTCCCATTTAAAGCCTCACAGAAGACAAGTGCTCGGGCCTGGTGCACTGGGAAGACCCAGAGGAATCGGGTGGAGAGGGAGGTGGGAGGGGGGTTCGGGATGGGGAATAAGTGTACATCTATGGCTGATTCATATCAATGTATGACAAAACCCACTGAAATGTTGTGAAGTAATTAGCCTCCAACTAATAAAAAAATTTAAAAAAAATAAAATAAAATAAATAAAGCCTCACAGAGCCCTCCAACTCTCCCTCCTAAGTTCTCTACAGTGGAAGCTGCAAGATTCAGGCCACAGATACTAAGTTTAAGACAATAAAGATTCCAGGGAAGATTATCTACATCGTTTAGAGTAACACTGGCTACTGCAGCAAGTAAGTCTAAAAATAAAAATGGGAAACATGATGGAAGTTTGTTCTGTGTTCACTTAATAGTTCTTGACAGAGAATGGATTCTTCCACATAGTCATTCAGGCAGATGGTTGATCATGGATCTTCAACACATGGCTTCCAAGGTCACCCTGAAAGTCACCTCTATCTCAGGCAGCTGGACAGGGTGCACAGCACGAAAGAACTTGCATGGGAGGTTTGTGTGCCAAACCTGGCAGGGATACACATCACCGACTCCCACAGCCCATTGGCTAGAGCCCAGGCACATGACCATGCTGAACTGCAGGGAAGGCTGGGAAATGTAGCCTAGCCCTAGAATTCTCATACAGTCAGTGGTCTTTGCCAGCAGGGACAATGATCAACTCAAAACTTCCTAAAATTTTCTTTTCCATAAGAGGAAATAAAGTCCCAAGTAGACACTTTAGAATCCAGTTTCATGTATGATTATGTCTACCCAGGGACAGAGACTCTGAAGGTGCCATCTTCCTGCTGTGGCAGTGAGCCCAGCTCAGGGCTTCTTAAAGTGTGCTAGCAACTGGCTCAGGAGTTCAAGGTTTTTGGTGTCCACAAACAAACAGTACAGAAAGATGGAAGTATCTGTTCATAAGAAATGTAAATGTGCCATAAAAATGTACATTTCAAAGCCTGACAATATGGAAAAACAAAAACCAAGCACCACAAATAACATAGTTCATGTATAATAATAATAATAACAACAATACTCATCTACTCAGGCAAATACTATAAATGTGCTGCAAGTTTTCATGCTAGAAAGTGTGGCTGTCAGGCTTAAATATTCTTTCCACTTTAACCATACAGAATTTTTTTCTCTTTAACTTGCAACATGCTCTAGTGAGAAGAGTTTATATTTTAGAAAACAGACTAGGCTATCTAAATTATCAGCTGCATGACTTGTAGCCTCCTCATCTATAAACAAAGGAGTAAAGTCCAGACAAATAAGATGTTACAAAGCACCCAGCATCAGCTCCATTGTTGATATTTGATAGCTGAGAGAATTAGTGGTAGACACAGGGAAGCAGAAATGGCCCCTCTTTGAACTTCAACAAGGTTTGGAAATGTGGGGTGAAATAATTCTGAAGTTCAAAGGGCAGAGAGCAAGTAAGGTATGACAATGAAAGGCTCTTTCCTGGCCATTCCTACAACTGGAAAATTCCTATTTGTCTTTGAAAGCAACTCAGGTATCACCTCGTCTGGAAAGTTTCTGTGACCCCCTCTTAAGAAGAAGTACTCTGAGCTGTGGTCCCACAACCCCCCTCCAAGTCATGCCTGTCACTGTCATTATACACATCCGGGGAACCCATCACTCTTTAATCTACAGTGAGATCATTTTAGGGCATGGCTATGTCTTATTTACTATATCTTGGTCATCTGGCAAGACATGTGACACTTGTGGGCCAATAACGAGTAAGCGCGTGAATCTCAAGCCCAGCAGCGCCCCGGCGATGCTGAAGACCCATGCTGGGGAGGATGTCTGTGCTGGGCACAGCACCGCACATCTGTGGAGGGAGCCGCAGTCGTGCCCATTCACCCTGGGTCTTTCCAAACCAATCGTTAGTGTCCCCATCAGAAAGCTTTTAACCAAGACTTCTGACAGCTTTCCTTCAGGATCCTCTGGAATAAGACTGGGGGTAGAATTGAAGAAAGCAGGGAGGATAAAAAAGGACACAGTTTCTTTTCTTTGATGCTATAGAGACAGACTCTGGTTCCATGTTGGTGGGGGGGGGGGGGGAATGTATCTTGAGTGGAGCTAATTTCTTTTCCTTTTCACTCAAAACTGAAATAGCGTTATTTTCTTAATAGCTTGTGGCAGCTTGTTTTCTATAGGAGCTCTTTAAATGGAGCTCAGACGGTAATAATTTACTTCAGAACAACTGAAGCAGTTGGAAAAAAAAAATACTGGATGAGGTAAAAAGAGAAAGGTACTGGCCAGGGAGCTGGTTGGATGTTTTTTCCTCTTTTTGAGATTATTTATCATTAAAGCACAATATCTTTCTTCCAGACCTGGAGGATTCAAACAAGGACTAACAAATCACGCAGTAAACCAGCAATGAGCTGAACAATTACTCCAAGCTAGAAGATGGATTTCTTATGGGAAATGTGATTTGAATCGCTGAGGTTTTTAAATTCACCTCAGGATGCTCCTGGGCCATGCTGCCAGCAACAGGAAAATTCCAGGCTATTTGGTATTCTCTCCTGAGTGAGTTGGTGTCCTTATTACATGATCACTGCTGTTATTCAACACTCAGTGGACATCCACAGGGGTTAGGCACTGTTCAGTTTCCATTAAAGACAGCTCCCTTCTTCAACCTGTTTGCATTTTAGAATGGCAACACAAAGAAACACAAGGAATGAAATGTATCTTAGAGACATACTGAGAACTTGCCCAGGATCCTTGACATGACCTGCATGCTTGCCTGGATGTGGTAACTTTCACAGGGAAAGAAATGTCTCTCCCACAAGATCTATAACTCTAATACTCAAACATTTCACAGGTGAGTACCAGAGGCCAAGCCAGGAAGGCATTCTCAAACCCAGGGTGATTCAAGCTAGCAATCACAGAGTGTCTTACATCAGTATTTGTAGAAGACAACACTTTACTTCTTTTAATTGAGGTAGCACTGGCTTATGATATTTTGTAAGTTTCCAGGAGGCATACAGCACAGCATGCTCACCACCCAAACTTCAGTTTCTACTTGTCACCATACAGCTGATTCCCTTTACTCATTTTGCCCTTCCCTCTGCCTTCTTTCCCAATGGGTAACCACTATTCTCTTTTTATTTTGTGTTTGTTTTGGTCATTAATTCTGTCTGTTTGTTCATATTCCACACATAAGTGAAACCATATAGCATTTGTCTTTCCCAATTAGTACACTTAGCATAGTATCTTCAAGGTCCATCCATGTTGTCTCAAATGACAAGATTCCATCTTCTTATGGCTGAGTAGTATTCCATTATATATAGGATGTGAGATGGGATCAAGTTAATTTTATTTGATTTTCCAAATCAATGTGATCATGATCTCAAAAGGAAAGAAAAGTCATTTGTCTTATATATCTCTCTCTATATATATACACATACACCACATTTTCCTTATCCATTCATCCACTGAAGGGCATTTAGGTTGGGTACATACCTTAGCTATGGAACATTTGGTATTTTTGTTTTTTTGTTTGGGCAGATGAAATGATCAGTTAGCCTGAGCATTTTATCAATAGAGATGACTAAACAGGGTAATCTAATGAAAAGTAAACTGGATTATAGAAGGCCAGAACTAGGCAGAGAAGGAAAGACTGGGTGACTTGCCAGGGGTCATATAGCTATTTAGTGACAAAGGCAGTCCAGGTGTAGAATCATGAATAGCTACTCAAATCTCCACCTGTCCACTCTGATAATGCCTATTAGCATACACACACTCAGGAAAAAAGAAGCAATATGAAAAATGACAAAGGAGAGGAGTTGGGGAAAGAAGGTAGCAATTTGGAAGACTTCATCCACATACTTGCATTTCCATAGGCCTCGCCTCATTAAGAACCAAGAGTGGCTCTGAGACAAGTGTCTCTGGGTTTCTTCACATTAAAAGTCCAGAATGCTTGTAGATCCAGAACAGTTATCCAGGGCTTATCTCATTAAAATCCCAAAGTGATCCAGAACAGAGTGGCTCCAGAAGAAAAGGATTTTCCGAAAGCTCTAAAAACATAGTTTGTCCCACTGAGATACAGGCGACTATTCGAGAAAAGTAGTAAAACAACGAATAGATACACAGGGGCTTCGCTGGTGGCTCAGTGGTAAAGAATCTGCCTGCCAATGCAAGGAGATGAAGGAGAGACAGGTTTGATCCCTGGGTCGGGAAGATCCCCTGGAGGAGGAAACGGCAGCCTACTCCAGTATTCTTGCCTCGGAAAACCCATGGACAGAGAAGCCTGGCGGCTACAGTCCATGGTGTTGAAAAAGAGTTAGACATGACTAAGTAACTAAACAACAAATACAAGTCAAAGCTGGAGAGAGGAAGGCAATGGACTTTGGTCTTCATAAGGTTCAGCACATAAATTCATAAGGCTCAGCGTATAATCCTCAATGTGCAGAGTAGCTAGGATTTGTCTTTCCCTTTTGGTATCATGATATTAGCTGAGGTCACATCGGTTTTGAAAATCAAATAAAATTGACTTAATCCCATCTCACATGCTCCAGGAAATCCAGGCCCAGCTCAAGAATTTACTGAATCCCTCTGTGGCTTTTTGTTCTTGTAGTCACTGGAGTCCGTGTTGGAGGACCATTCTCCACCTAACTTGCATGGTCCTCTCCCAACCTCCCCTTCCCTCTTCTCACTGCTAAACCAGGAGTGGAACTCTCTGACTTCTCTAGAACACCATTCCCACCACACTAAAGACAGGTGAGTATTACCCCACATCCAAGTACAGATGAGAAGACAAACGTGACTGCTACCCAGCCCCATGCTTACTCAGGACCTGGGCAATGCCTGCTGTGGGGCACACAGCCACTCACTCACCACAGAGGGTTCCATCCTCAAGCCCACAGGACTCTCATTGTGGTACCCTCCTTCCAAATCTGTCTCGCATCTATCCGTCTCAAGACTACCTCCAGCTCCCAAATTCCTTTTCATTTTTAACACAAGGTATTAAGCTACCTATGGTCTTTCCCCAGCATACCAGAGGGCCCATCAGGACACTGTCTTCAACAGTTCCTAAAATAATAAGTTTTTCTCTCCACCATACAATCCCTAATTCCTAAATTTTCATTACTTCATGCCTGAGTAGGATTCTTCCTGCTCCCAGGCTCTCCTTCAAATTTCATCTGACACTAGGAAATACATCTTCTGTCACCCTGTTTCCCGGGCTTTCACCAGCTCCTCCGTTGAAGCTCCTCCCACCTCAGACACTTTCAGTGGCTCCTCACTGATACACACGTTTGCACACATACTTTTGAAACTTGATTTTCTAAGGAAAAATTCTCGAAAGGCATGAAAAAGTATTTCATCACCTAAAAAGAATCGAAACTGATCAAAAAGTAAAGCTACAATTAACGCACCATTAAACAGGGGCTGTTAAGGGCATGGAGGTCAAGAAATTGAGTTATGTTTCCCGTGCATGATGATAATTAATAACACAAGAGATCCATGGCACATCACATGCTCAGAACACTTCACAGACAGAGGCTAATTAATTACGCAGAAAAAGATCCTGCAGATTTTTCTTTTAGTATCAGTGGGTTCATTAGGTTCTCCATTTGGTTAACCAAGTAATTTCCTGTACTTCTGAATTCCTCACTACAGTGGAAGGACAGGACAGAGCAGCAGAAATGTCAAACCAGAGTCAGCCTCTGTTCTTCTCCCACTTCCTGGGAATCTGTAAAACAAAACCTGTGTGGGGTCCTCACTGCCCCCACTTAGGGAAGGGCACATAGGGAGGGCTGCCCAGGCATCAGCCAACCTCTGCCTCAGAGCCCACGGCCACCCCTGACACTAAGAGCTTGGTGGACACACCTTGTCCACCAGGGTTACCCACTTTCCAGAACATGCAAGTGGACGAAGGTTTTCTCACCAGGGTGATGAACCCAAGGTCTTTGTGAGACCCCTCTACATGGCCTGGACTCCAAATAACTCCCAGGAAGACTCCAGGACCCATCTGACAGGTCCAGACCCTAGTGTATCCCTTGGCTCCCCTGGGTCATCCTCCCTGTCCCACACAGACCTTTGCTAGAACTGTGAATTTCCTCTGAGAACTCCCTTGAAAACCTTGTTCCTGGACTCACAACTTTGGACACCCAGCTGCACTTAGACCCACGAAACTGGGAGCTCTTTGGAAGTTGGACCTATATAGCCTACTTCATCTATTAGACTAAAACTAAAATACTGCAAATTCCTAACAAAAATGTTGCAGACAGTCTCCCACCACCATTACCAAGCAGTATAATTTCTGTGCAATGTAATAAAGGCACCAATGTGTCATCAAGTTCTTCAAGTACATGAACTTGATCAAGTTGATCAAGACTGATCAAATTATGAACTTGATCAAATTATAACACCAACATCTATATAATCTAAAAGACAACACCATATTGTAGAAAAGACTTGGTTCTGCAGCCAACTGGTCCTGGATTCAAATCCTATGCCTGCCAAGACAAAAGGAACAAGTTTGAATATGCCCAGCATATAGTAACTACTAAGTACAGGTATTTGTTTAATTCCATTAAATCAGTTGCACGGTTACAGTAATTAGGATTATGATCAAGGTCCCTGAACTCCTATGGAAGTACAAACAGAAACACAGACTTTGGACTGGAAGCATTAAGATTTTTAAAAAATTTTATTTCCATGGGAGACAGAAGAAAAAATGTTCACAAGGTGTTTTAAGCTCCAAAACTTCAAAATCAATCCTAATTACTTCCATCCATTCTACTTTTCCCCAGTATAGATCCCATGGTCCTTTGATGGTCTAAGGATGACAGATCAGACACTTGAACCTAATTTTTGTTACAGATTGGAAGAAAAATGAACATTCTTTACCATTACCCTGCACTCTTGATGATGAGAAGCCATAACTAGATTCTCTGTTGGTTAATGAGCAAGAAAGAGACAGCACAAAAGAACTTAATTCTTTTTTAAAAGTAACAACTTCCCTAGAGTTATTGGGGTTAGAAGCAAAGTCTGAACATTTTCTTCCCCTTCTGAATCCACTGAGTGTTTTAGATTAATATATTAAACCTGCAAATATGCCAAACACTACTCTCAACATCACAAAAATCTTATGAGACAAAAGTTTTTAATTCTTATTTTACAGTTGGAACAACTCAGGTCCAGAAAGGGGAATAACATAGCAAAAATTCTAATCAGATCCAAAGGGCTTAAGTCTGGTCCCTAGCCATGAGATTATAAGGAAATAGTCTCCTCTTCCTTTCTTCAGAGAGAGTCAGGTACCATCAGAGAGAGTTTCCCTGACCAGGAGAAGCTGTAATCTGGGTATTGCGGATTGACTGTATTCCAGTAAAGATGGGATGACACAAAAGCCATGAGTAAGGCCATGAATGAGCTCAGGTACTGATGAGAAAAGTGCCCCCCCTCCCCCCGATTCGAGAGCTGTAAGGGCAACAACCCGCCAGCAGAGACAAAGACCTTCACCCTGTTCCTATACTGCTTGGGAACGTAGCCAGACTACATTTCCCAGCTTCCCCTGGAGTCAGATAGGGTTATGTGATTGAGTTCTCTGTGGTCAGGCCCCACTCACAAGACCTCCTTCACAATCCTCCATGCTCTCTCTTTCTCTGTCTTCAAGCCAGATGCAGAGAATTTGGTAGAGGTCTCTGATGCCTCATGGGATGGAAGAATCCTGGGTTCCTGAGCGATTGCATGGAGCAGAGCATCACCACCAACTGTGACAAGGGCTGTGGCATGTATGAGGACAAACCTACACTGTGATAAGCCAAACATTCTAATGCTGACCTTCACTCGCTAAACTCCCACCTTGTGGGCAGGGACTTTGGCCTCTTCAGTCTTTCTTCGCACCCTTTGATGAACCCTTGTGGTCTTTCTTTCCACTGCTCATTAGCACTCTACCTCAGCTTGCATGGAGAAAATGAAAGAAGATGAAATTTAAATCAGTTCATTTTATTCTTGTTAGCAGCTCTGGTCTAAGAGGAAGCAAAAAAAATTGTTTTCAATGAAATCAGAGAGGAGGATAAAATTACTGCTGAAGATAAGGTTTGACAATCATCTGTGGATTTCAGTTTTCCGTGCTCTCTCCCCTTCATTAATCAACAATGGGCTGTGTTAATAGGCAGTCACTTCTGCCGGCACAGTTGTCTCTGCTCCTTCTAGGCAGCTGCATTCTGAGCAGGAGTCCACGTACCCATGAAACCTCTCCAGGTGGAATGCTGACGGTCACCGATCACATACAGACACCATCACATGTCAGTCCTGCCTCGGCTTCAAAGCCAAGTGCCCTAGAATGCCATCGCTGACAGAAGTGCTGGCATTATCTGGTCCTTCTCAGTCCTGTTGCATAGGATAAATCAGAGGCCCAGCAGGGGCAATCAATTTTCCCACAGTCAGACAGCAAGTCTGAGACCAAGCCTCCTGGCTCCCAAGGAAAATGCTGGAAATACGTATTTCAAAACTAAGGAAGCAATGAAAAATAATGCACAGTGTATGTTTTAAAAGGCAAGCAAATAATATAGCATAATATAAGAGAGATTCTGGGAAAGGGTCAGGTATTCCTGCAAATAGCATTGTTCAGACATCCTTAAGAGGGAGGAAAGGAGAGAAAGAGGAAAGAAGAAAGAGCAAGGACTTCAATTCCCAGCACAGCTGCTCCTGAGAAGTTCCAGCCCGAGTCAGCTCTCCTGGTCTTTGAAAGATGCCCTACAGGGTGGTTCTTCTCATGTCCTGAATCTAGAGCCTGAGAGTTGGGCCAGCTTAGGTGTATGGATCTGACTGTCCCCTCATTAACATCCACAAAAACACTAACATTAAGGGCACCTGGAACCAGAAAGGACACTCCAGAAGCAGTTTCCACAGGAAAGCCCAGTTGTTTACCTCCAAAACAGGGCACTGGCAGGTTGGGATGAAGATGGGGAGAGAAGCATTGTCTCAGAGTCTTGCGTCCTGGATACTCGTCATTAGGAGATTCACATCCTTCTATCCTTGGGTCCTCTTCAAGAATCAGCCCTGGCCATTGGTTTTAACCCAGAAGAAGTCATTTAAACACACTCTAAAGATATTCCTGATTAAGAATCAGATCTGAGAATGTAAACAAATCCACCTTAACTGGCCAAATCAGAGTAACTTCATAGACTTGTTTAGAGCAGGGGTCAACAACCTCTGGGATCCAATGCCTGATGACCAGAGGTGGAGTTGATGTCATAATAATAGAAATAAAATAATAAAGTGCATAATAAATGTAATGTGCTTGAATCATCCCAAAACAATCCCCTCACCCAAGTCTGTGGAAAAATTACCTTCCATGAAACCAGTGTTTAAAAAGTATTAGTTGCTCAGTCATGTCCAATTCTTTGCAACTCCATGGACTGTAGCCTGCAGGCTCCCCCGTCCATGGAATTCTCCGGGCGAGAATACTGGAGTGGGTTGCCATTCCCATCTCCAGGGGATCTTCCTGACCCAGGGATTGAACCTGAGACTCCTGCATTGCAGGCAGATTCTTTACCATCTGAGCCACCAGGGAAGCCCATGAAACCGGTCCCTGGTGCCAAAAAGATTGAGGACTGCTGGTTTAGAGGCATTTCTCTCATAGAGTGCAAGATCTGGAGGGAGCCATGTGATAACCAGATAGATGCAAATAATTATGATAACTCCTATGTCCTGTGCAAGATCTGGCAGACAAGGTTTACACTGGGAGGAATCAAGGAAGTGCTGCTTGTCCTTCGAATAGATGAAGCTGAATACTTACCACACGAGGGAAGAAGAGAGTTCACCGTCATCAATGATTTGAAAAGGACTTCAAGTTCTTATCAAGGAAACTGCCATGTTGAGAGGAGGGAATTTTCTATATTTCTTGGGCTCTCAAGGGTTGGGAGCTGAGCTACAAGCTAAAGGGAAGGAGAGAAACCAGGACATAAAAGCCCACTGCCTCATGGGAAAGCCTAGTCTTCCTGGTTTTGTGCTGAGCATGGAGAAGAGAAAGAGATGGAGAAGAAAACATGTGTCCTGGCCTCCGTCCAGGCTGAGATCCCAGAGAGTGTGCATGCAGTGGTAACCTTCCAGTTAGCAAGAGGATTCATGAGACCCCTGGGGGCCAGCAAACCACTTCCCAGACCATAGTCTGAGGGAGCCCGCGGTGCTTTCAGAAAAGCCCTCCATTTGGCCAGTCACAAAGTCCAAAATGGCTACAACACGGGTGGAGGGAGTTATCTAAATATTTGGCCTGAGGTGGCAGCTTTGATTCTTTATGGTTGGTGTGTGGTGAGCAGGAGACGCAGAAGACTCTGTGTGTCCTAAAGAGAGGGCATGGAGGTTCTGTGAACACTGAATCAAATGGATCTGGGGTCCAAACAAAGGTTGTGGAGAACCAGGACAGAGTCATTCTCTTATATTCCTTTGTATGTTTCAGAAAAACTCTTCAAGTCAAGTAATTATGTTCAAATTGGCTACCTGGGTGGTAAATACTTTGAATGCTTGATTTCTCAGAAATAACCTTTAATTGAAAGTTTGGCTGCGGGCATATTCAGAATTTGAAACATGTCATTTTCTTTTAAATAATGTATCTTCACTCTTGACGGTGAGAAATATGATGTCAAGCTGATTGCATCTCAGGTAACCTGCTTCTTATATACAGAAACTTTCAGAATATTCTTTTCATCCTTGGAGTTTTCCACTTTAATTTCGTTGCATCTAAGTGTGAATTTTTTTCTCAGCATCCTGCTCAGCGTGGATTAGGCCATGACACTCTAAAGACCTTCCTTTCTTTACCTCTGAGAAACCTGTTTTCCATTGGTTTGTTCCTCTGTTATCACATCCTCTTGCTAGAACTTTTAATGGATGAACATTTAACTCCTTATTACTCAGTTGTCTGTATTTTATTATTTTCTAAATAGTGAAAACTATTTTCTAACAACAGAGGACTTATTAAATGCATCATGACACATTTGTTGGTGATGCATGGAGCCATCTTTTTTTTTAATGATCTATAGAAAGAAATCCAGATGGTCATGCAATTTAAACAACAACCAAAACAAAATTAAACCATAAATGTACTGGAAGAAAGCATCAGGGAAAACAAAGTTGTAGTCTCAGGCCAGGGGAGAGTTTTCTGAACATGATATTTAATACCAAACCCACAACCATCAAGGATACATTGATAAATTCAAATGCGTGATGTTTTATACTTGTTTGGCTCTTTTTTGATAATGTTTATCAAAATACAGTATACATAAATAAAAATGCACCCAAATGTACGAAATGATGAATTTGCACAAACTGAACAACCTATGTAGTCAGCGCTCAAATCAAGAAAGAGAATGTTACCAATATCCAGGATGTTACCAATATCATGTGGCCTCCTGTTACCACCTCCCCAAGGGCCACCACTCTCCTTTCAGGGCCTGGGAGCATTTGTGCCTGTCTTTGAACTCGTTACACGCAGAGGATAATACAGCACAAGCTCTTTTGGGCTGCTTCTTTTACCCAGTGTTCCTGATGTTCACCCACATGGTGTGCAGCCCTGCACTGTTCTCATCCTTTTCCACATGGGAAGAGATTCTGATTTCTGGCCATTCTACTGTTGACAGGATAACCTCTACGACTTTTGTCTGCTATTGCAGGAGATTTCTTTGACTTATCTCCTAGCTTTGGTCTTTAACCCTGGCTTTGCTCTGTCTTATTTAGTCAGCCCTTTGATCTCTTTTTTTCATTTCCATTGAACATAATTTTAGTTTCCAGGGATTCCTTTCTTGCTAACTATTTGCTCTTTTTTATATGGAATATCTTGTTCTTTGTTTTTTAAAGAGGAGAAAACAGAGAGTATCTACTTGAGTCTCTTTTTAAAGACAGTTCAGAACTTTCAAGTTCTTTTTTTATTTCTCAATTATTTCTGTCTCTTCCACAGAGGGTTGCTCTATTTTGTGTTGTTGTTTCTTTTTTTTTTTAAATCTTAGTCCTTCCCTTTGTACTACTGGTTTTCCTTAAATATCTGGTTTCTGGTTGAGAATACACGTTCATGAGTAAAGGGTAATGTTTCCTCTGCAGTGGGGTAGATTTGTTTCCCTAACAAGCTTTTCCACAAGTGGAATAGTGGAAGGCAGGCTTCATGAGGAAGCAAGGGCTGTTGACCTGCTGATTCTGCTGTGGGGACAGAGCTGGGGAGCTGTCTGCAGGCAGCGTCCCTCACAATTGCCATGTACAGAGGGTGCGCAGGTTTAACATCAGAATGACCTCTTGGGTGGAGCAGCTTTGTTCTTGATGCCTTTATTTCTCTCTTTCTAATGCTGATTTCTGATGAGCTCATTTCCGATCAGCTCAGCTCTTCTTCAGATCCCCAAACCAAAGGAAGATACCTTCCTAGAAAGATCACACACCTTCTTTCAAGATTAGCTATTGGGTTTTGTGCCATGGCCATATGCTCTGTGTATGAGGGGAAGAGGATGAAAGAGGACAGTTCCAGGAGACTCAGTTGTTAAAAATTCTTTTTTTTTTTTTTGACTGCTACTCCTGGCTATCACCCCATAGCCATCATTCATCGTCCTCAACCTTGGAAGTTTTCCCTGCTGCCCCTGGGAGAAGGTTGCTCTCCTGCTGGGTGTTTCAGGTTGCAGTTTTTCCAGATCTGTTGTCTTTATCACACTGATCACACCTTCTCTTCTCATACAGGATTTCGTTTAACTTTCTCTCTTGGCTGTTGGCTTTTGTCCTTAACCTTCCAGCACTGCTGTATTTGAATTGTTGTTCTTGAAATCTCCCTTTGTCCTTCCAGGGGAGTTTTGGGAGAAAGGAAAGCTGGATATATAAGTTTGCCATCCTACATCTGAAACCAGATGTGCATGTTTATAGGAGGATGGATTGGAGGGAGGCAAGAATGGCTTCAAAAAGACGTGTTTGTGATAATGCAGGTGTGATAAGACAGGTCCTTAGGTTCAGATGGGGACAGTAGCAATGGAGGAGTGGAAAGATTTATTAAGAAGTATGGAAGGTACTTCCCTGGTGATCCAGTGGTTAAGAGTCCACCTGCCAATGCAGGGGATGGGTCGGACCCCTGGTCAGTAAAGAGTTCACATGCCATGAGGCAGCTAAACCCATGCATCACAACTACTGAGCGCGCGATCCTCAACGAAAGAAGCCACTGCGCTAAGAAGTCCAGGCCCCACAGCTAGAGAGTGGCTGTGCTCACCGCAAATACAGAAAGCCAGTGCACAGCAACCAAGACCCAGCGCAGCCAAATAATTAATTTTTCTTTTAAAGTATGGAAGTGAGATGTAATCGGTAACTAATGAGAGCCTACTGCACAGCACAGGGAACCCCACTCAATGCTCTGTGGTGACCTAAACGGGAAGGAAACACCAAAAAGAGGGGATAAATGTATGCGTGTAACTGGTTCCCTTCGCTGTGTAACACAAACCGAGACAGCACTGTAAAGTAATTATGCGCTGCGCTCGGTTGTGTCCAACTCTTTGCGACCCCATGGACTGCAGCCCTCGGGGCTCCTCTGTCCATGGGGATTCTCCAGGCAAGAATGCTGGAGTGGGTTTCCATGCCCTCCTCTAGGGGATCTTCCAAACCCAGGGATCCAACCCAGGTCTCCTGCATTGCAGGCAGATTCTTTATCATCTCAGCCACTAGGGAAGCCCAAAAGTAACTATACTTCAGGAGATTAAAAAAAAAAAAATGAAGAAGTATGGAAGTGGAATCAATAGCACTTGGTGAAGGATTAGGCACATGAATTAAGAATAAAGCTTCAAGGTAACCTCTGGAGGCTGACGTAACCAGTGGACAGAGGTGCCCTTCACTGTATCAGCACTCAACAAGGAATGGAGTAGTTGTTCCTGCTGTTTTATTATTATTATTATTATTATGAAGAGATGACATTCTAATGCATCTAAACATTCCTGACTGTAGCTTAAACCATTCCATAAGCTGAAAAGCTCAAAATGCTCAGGCCAAACCCAGTAGAACAGTCTATGCATTTCCAGAGTCAACTGTGCTGATAAAACACAACCAGGGCTCCCTGGCGACCAACAGGCGGGCTCAGAGAACAGTCATTGATAACTTCCAAAAGTCTATAAGCAATAAATGCTGGAGAGGGTGTGGAGAAAAGGGAACCCTCTTACACTGTTGGTGGGAATGCAAACTAGTACAGCCGCTATGGAGAACAGTGTGGAGATTTCCTAAAAAACTGGAATTAGAAAAAAAAAAACAAAACTGGAATTAGAACTGCCATATGACCCAGCAATCCCACTCCTGGGCATACACACCAAGGAAACCAGATCTGAAAGAGACACGTGCACCCCAATGTTCATCGCAGCACTATTTATAATAGCCAGGACGTGGGAGCAACCTAGATGCCCATCAGCAGACGAATGGATAAGGGCTGTGGTACATATACACCATGGAATATTACTCAGCCATTAAAAAGAATTCATTTGAATCAGTTCTAATGAGATGGATGAAACTGGAGCCATGAAAGATAAAGACCAATACAGTATACCAAAGCATATATATGGAATTTAGAAAGATGGTAATGATAACCCTATATGCAAAACAGAAAAAGAGACACAGATGTACAGAACAGAATTTTGGACTCTGTAGGAGAAGGTGAGGGTGGGATGTTTCGAGAGAACAGCATCGAAACATGTATATTATCCAGGGTGAAACAGATCACCAGCCTAGGCTGGATGCATGAGACAAGTGCTCGGGCCTGGTGCACTGGGAAGACCCAGAGGAACTGGGTGGAGAGGGAGGTGGGAGGGGGGATCGGGATGGGAATACATGTAAACCCATGGCTGATTCATGTCAATATATGACAAAAACCACTATAATATTGTAAAGTAATTAGCCTCCAACTAATAAAAATAAAATAAAAAAAAAGAAAAAGATAACTTCCAGAAAACTCTTACCCTGTACTGTTCCTTGGGCTATTAAACTGCTTAGACTGTGTCTCCTGAACAAGCTTTATGGTAACTGACACGAATTTGGAGAAATGAAGCATCTTGGGTAGAAGTTTAATCTTTCTGTTTCCTCTGGTGTACTCCAATGTAATTAACTTCACATCAATAAGTGCTATATTTTTATAACATACAAAACTTGAACCGTTATATTTTGATGCTATTTGCACCCCATAAGGAGGCAGTCTTCAGGGACGATGCTAATATCTGATATCAAGTGGGAAGGAGAGAAATAAGAGTATATTTCCAGAAGCAAGAAAAAGTAAAAACTGAACTCAGAGGAGGTAGTCTCCAAACCTCGAAGCCTTGGCCTCATCATCACAGGCTCCCTGACCCTCTTCCTTGCACGCCCACCAAGCCCTTAGTGGCTGCGTGATCACAGCAGACCGAAGGATGATTTGAAGCAGACTCATTCTTCCACTGGAAACATCCACAAAAGAACTGCTGAACCCTTTGGGGGTATTTTGTGGAGAAATACCAGAACCTGGTCTATATCTTGGCTGCAATACTACAAAATCCTGTTGCAAAATAAGCCAAAGTCAAAAGACTGGACACATTTTGTTTTCTGTATTTTAATCCAGATTTGGGGGCATCGAGAGTGATGAAAGCACCTGTAAAATTCCAGCCACAACAGAGCACCGTTAGATTACATCTTCTTGGTCAGATTTCATGAGGAAAGAGAATTCTAAGAGACTCAGGGTCCCTCCAAGAAGTCATAAAGGCTTTGGGGTGGGGTGGGTGAGGGTGGGCGTTTGGTCTGGGATAAAGTTAAGGAGGAGGGAGGATGTTTAACCAGAGGAGGAAGGGATGCACAAGTTAAGGGATGAGGCCCTGGAAACTGACACCTACCTCTTTCTTGAGTACTTTTTAACTTACAAAGAACCTTCACTTAAACAATTTTATTCTTGTTTCCTGGGACAGGCAAGGGAGGTTATATTAGTTCCGTATTATTGGAAAATAACATGCCCAGTGTTTCTGGCTAGCAAGTCATGGAAGAGCCCCAAGACTCCTGAATCTTAGTTTTTGTGCTTGGTGAAAAAACTGAAAATGAGAGTGTTTATCTCTCAGTTGTGTCTAACTCTTTGGGACCTCATGGAGTGTAGTCCACCAGGCTCTTCTGTCCATGGAATTCTCCAGGCAAGAATACTGGAGTTGCCAATTCCCTTCTCCAGGGGAATTTCCCAACCCAGGGATCGAGCTCAGGTCTCCTGCAATGCAGGCAGATTCTTTGTCATCTGAGTGGTACCTCTTAAAACACTGCAACACTTCTCCATGGTTGTGTGCTGGCCACGCACACCCAGGTGGGCTAAGAAGCAGCCTTATTGATGTTACTCTCTACTGAAGGGAAAACAAATGATCAGTTCAGTCCAATCAGTCTAATTTAAAGTTGCCTTTGTGTAAACAAGAAGGCAGAAGGCAGTAGTTTGAATTTCCAGCTAAGACATTATGCTGAATACAAAACTGCACTCTGATCACACTGTATTGATTATCTCAAAGCAATGTCCAGAAACTAATGAAATGCAATTTGACATAAAATGTATGATCTTTGATCTGGGCTTTAACTTGTTTATATACACAATGCAGGGTCCAAAATGGCTGCTCAGGATTGCCCCATCACCATCGGCCATGCAGCCCTAATTACGGTGTTTATGAAGGATAGTCGCGTGGCAATAAGGCTGTACAAGTATGTATGTGTGCGTCTGGGCATCTGGGCCTGTCTGTGGGGGTATGGGGGCACTCCAAAGCACAACAAGGAAATCTATTGTGAGTCTAGGATGGCCCTTCTCCAAAATTAAAAAGGTAGAAAAGAAAAGAAAACAAGAATGCGGCTTTGCTCAAGCTCCCTAGAAGCAGAGTCTGACATGGGGGTTCAGAGCCACATGATCTACAGAGGGGGTGTTCTCAGGAGAAAGGGGGTGGGGGCTTCAGAATGGGGCACGGGGAGTAGCTAAGCAGGAAAGTGCTTCAGCCCAACCCTCTAGGAGCTCTGGAGTGTGACTTGGGTCACAGAACTGGTCCCGCCATAATCCTAAGAATTGGCTTCTTTGGCCCCATGTCAGTCCATTATCGGCTACAGGAGGAGGGGCTGGGATATCCTACCCCATGCCAGGCTGCTCTTGCTTGGCTGGGGGTCACCTGTCCGGAGAAGTATCAACGATATGCCAGGGGCAGCAGACACTAACAGCAGCTGGGAGATGCTAGCCCGGTAACGGTTCACAGCAACAATAGTGACCACTGGATATTACATCGTTTTTATTTTGTGAAAGGCAAACTCACCTAGAGTGTGATTTGTATCTTCTGCATGTTCAGATCAGCTCCTGTCATCTCAGAAACAGAAACCACTTTGGTTGTGAACTAACATGAAGGCTAAGGGAGGATTACAGATCCATCTGTGGCCTTGTATGTCATTAAAAAGTCCATGCTGTCAATGTATGACAAAAACCACTACAATATTGTAAAGTAATTAGCCTCCAACTAATTAAAAAAAAAAAAAAAGTCCATGCTGAAAACTGGTGAAATCTCAGTAAGGCTTGGAGTTTGCCTAGTTGTATTGTGCCAATGTCAATTTCCTGGTTTTTATAGTGCATGATAGTTTTATAAGATGGCACCTTTCGAAGAAGCTGGGTGATGGATATGCAGGAAGTTGGTACTATTTTTGCAACTTCTTGTGAGTCTGTAATTACTTCAAAACAAAAGGTTTTCTAAAAACACAAGATCCTGAGTCAGAATACAAGGTTTGAACTCTGGTTCTAGCAGCAATGAGCAGTGTGATCCTCTTCATTACAGTCACTTTTGAGAGGAGCCACTGTGTTTTATTCCTCTACGTATTTTTTTAGGGTCTGCCCCCTCCTTCACAAAAAAAACCATGACAGAAGAAGAAATCACTCACTGATTCAATGAAGAAGTGACTAAATAGTTACCTCAAAGCATATTTCTTAAGCTCCCTAAGCCTCAGCTTCAGTATCTGTCCTGGGGTGATGACAAGGGTCCAACGCATTCACAAATAAACAATGCTCAGTGTGACCTAACCTTGTTCCTTATTCTCTTAGCAGGATTCAGGGCAGGGTGGTGGGCTCACAGTCACCTGGGGAGAAGCTTAGAAATGGAGGTTCTCTGCTCTAATTCAGGGTATATGGGATGAGGCCCCCAGAATCTACAGTTTAACTGGCCCACCCAAGTGACTGGGTCATGAAGCAAAGCTTGGGATCTATTTATAGCCAAGATCCTAGCATGTTATTAACCTGCAAAGTCAGAGGAAGGAAAATTAGTGAGGAAATAGAAAGAGAGAAGAGGAGAGAGTAAGGAAGAGATGGGAGATGGAATCGTACTGGACAGGGTTGGGGAAGCTGCCAGCATCCTCCCCAGCCTTCTCCGTACAGGCTGCAGCCCAGGGTCAGGCCAGTGGGTCCACAGAGGACTGGCAAAGCAATTTGCAGCCCATCTGCCCATGAACCCACTGATTTGAAGGTGTCTGTAAACCCTTTCTGTCGACCCCTAGAATATCTTAAGAATTTACCAGATTTTACTGAGACTGTGATTCCAAAAGAATTTTTTTTATAAAAGAAGGTAGTGTTGCTTCTATATATAAAAAGTCTGTCGTTATGGAAACTTGTCTCAAATAAAGCTCCTTTTAACACAATAAAAGTCCTCTCCTCCACGTTTGTCAGCATTGTTTCATAAGAAGAGAAGGAAGGCACGCATCAGAAAGACATTCGTGTAAAGCTGTGGAGAAGAATTAAATTTGGAGTATCTTAATACCGAGGCTAGCACGCCACGTTCACACTTCTCCAGCTAGCCCAGCAAGTCTCTCCCTCATCCTGCTTGTCTCCAAATCAGACTTTCTCCTTTTTTTCCTCCAAAAAAAGTGGGATTAGCCTTTGCAAATGGCATCTTCCTTTTTTAAAGAATTACAGGCAGATGCTTTAAACTGGCTGTCTGGCTATCTTCAGAGGTGTGAGTGTATGTGAGTGTATGTGTGCATGTGCAAGCTCACACTCACTGACCCACAGGAATGAGGAGGTGGTGGTCCCCTCCCTCTATCTGAGGAGTGGTTCCTTTGTGCCAGACTTTTATAAGATCCACACTGGTTTCCCTCTTTTCACTCCCTGCCGTGACTGTTGGTACCTTCAGAGATGCAGCTGAATTGCTCTGGGCTTGGAATCAAAAGATCTGAGTAGACAAATCACTCAACTTTCTCATTTCTGGTTTTGGGGAAATACTGCTTGCCTTGACCTCCTCACAAGGACGTTGTGGGGACACCATAAAAGAAGAGTGATAGTGAATTATAAACCCCAAAGCTGAATGCAAATGTCAGCTATCTTTATTGCTCCATGTGACTCAAATACTCTTACCCTATAGGGTCCTTATCACCAGCACAATTTGGGGAACACCAGCTGGGCGTCCCTAAGTATCATGGTACCTAGGATAACATTTACAGAAAACATCACCTGCAAGGCACTATTGACCTCATTTGCCACTTAAAACAACTCTGAGGTAGATATGGTTGTCCCATCTTTCATAAGGGACACTGAGACTGAGGAGACCTATTCCCAGATTAAATAACCAAAGGGCAGCTCGATGAGCAGTGACTCCACATGTAGGTGATTCCGTGGGCTTTGCTGGTCCCACAAGGCAGCCAGGTCTGTGCTCAGCAGCACTCCTTTATGGGGTACTTTCCTGAGGTCTTGTCAGTCTTCCCATGTCTTCTGTTTGGGTTTGTTTTTTGACCTTTGAGGGCTATAGTCAGCATATTCACTTCATCATCTCAATTCAAATTGAAATCAAGAAAAAGTACATCTTCAGGCTCCACGATAACCCATTTTGTCATCATCATTTTTCCTCCTTCCAGTCTGGATGATAATAATGTGATACAGAATGTTTTTCCCAATGCAGTCAAAATTCTTCAGGCCTGCACGTGTGTGTGTGTGTTTGCTATCAGACTGATGGCTGATTTGTCGAGTTCACTGATCCTCTCTCTCATTTATCTGATAATTGATGTAAAATTTCAAAGAAGTGCCCTTTTGTTCCAGAAACACAGTATAAGAGGTCTGAAAAACCCTACATCCACACAGTGTTAAACTTAAAAATCTTTGTAATCAACACTAATTTGACATGATGGCATGCAACACTTTTTATCTCCAAAGCTCTTTGCAAAAATTAATTACCAATTAATCCAAAAACTTAGAGCATTATGTATTTATCATCTCTGCACTCTGAACTTGAAAATGTTTATCTTTAAAAGGATGACTGCTAAAACTATCTTATATGCTTTCAAGTGCAGGGGAGGAGTTCCAAAGAACTCACTGAGAAGGACAGATCATGAGTGAGATGAGACTGCCAGAGTATTCTGAGAGCTATTAGTAATCCCTGGAAGATATTACACAAATATTCAGTAGAAGTTTGCTGAAGGAATTTCTCCAAAGTAATAATGCTAATCCGTCTAGAGCTCTAAGATCTGGTGTGAGGGGCTGAGCCGCTCTGCCCTTTCGCTCGAGTCCAGTGCTGTACAACACAGACGCCTGCATGGTCACAGCAGAAAGGGGAGGAGGGAGCAGGGAGGAGGGAGGAGGAGCAGGGGGGGGAGCAGGCAAGAGAGCAGAGAAAGAAGTTGCCTACAGCTGTTCTGAGCTTGAAGGGACAATGCTCGGCGCTGCGAAAAGCACAGAGCTTTCTTCAGAAGAACCATGAACTGCAAAGACTCATTAGGACTTAACTTTCATTTTAAGACATGAAAAGTAAACCTTTCAAGACTAATTGTTTTCTGTCAGTAAGTTGGCTACTGCCTCATCCAAAACAAACCTCTCTCTTAGCCCCACCTGGTGGTCCTTTTGCCTTCAACTCACAGGCTAGACTAAAAGCAAAACTTGTGTAAAAATATCATTTACTGTTTCTAGGTTTGGGGCACACAGTGCACACAGAAGATTTTTCTAGAGACTGATCAGAAAACATACCTGTCCAGAATCAGGCTCTCTCTCTCTCCTCCCTCTCTTTTCCTCCTTCCTCACCCTTTCCCTTTTGCCATAAGACATGGGTACGATTTATTTCAAGGTTGACAACACAGCCAAAAGCCCAGAGGACAACACCCCTAGACTCCTCACCACGAGAAAGCGGTGCCAGCTGGGCAGGCATGAATTCATAGCACAGCTGGAACAGTCTGTCATACTCATGCTATGAAAAATCTTCCGAATTTCCACGATGGAGCAAAGCAAAGTGGCCCGACAGAGGTATCATTTAGACTCTGAAAGAGGAAGAAGATACATGCCAGCTATGACACCCAGGGTACCCAGGCAGCTTCTACGCAGGGATGTGTAGCTCGTATAATACTCTAATTTTTTTTTGGTAGACATACTGATGGATTAATATTTACAGGGTCTATTCTGCAAATGGGAGAAAAGTTCATGGAGGGTTAAGAGGTGCCCATCCCTTCCAGAAACAACAGTACCCTGACCTCTGGAGGGTTTCAGATCTCTGAGGACAATGCAACGGTCTTACTGCTGGCTCTAAAAAGCTTTGTGGCTCTGCCTTGAACTGCCACCCTGCCACCCAACCTCTGCTCCCTGCAAAGTTGACCCTTCTCCTCGTGTACTGCAGCCCCAGCAGCAACACAACTCTGGGAAGGGAGCTGGCACAGCAATAAGCTGACAAGTATCATTTTTAATTAAATAGTATATTTTAAAATGTGTTTCACACGTTACAAGCACAGATGGTGAGGCGTCCATGCCCGAGGAGACAGCTGTGCTCAGGCGAGAGCAGGCGGGGAGGACGGCTCACCCTCACACCAGCTTCTGGCACGCTTTCCTCCCAGCAGGGCCAGCACCTGACCCGCCTCCTGCCCTTGGGCTGAGGATCTTGCTGGCAAACTCTAGCCCACCGAGACCAAGCCAGAGCTCCTTGTTGTCCTGCACTGGGGGTGTTTCCAACTAAGAACACTGTGCAAAAACATTTCACAACAGCCAGGATGCATTTTCTACCTAATTTTTTCATGGTAGTTGTTATTATTGTTATGGATCATTTTCGCTGTTGTGAAGAGTTTTTCTTCTGGTTTGGTTGTTTTTACAAGGAGCAGACAAGTGAGAGAAGAGTGGAAGCAGTGTGGTGTACAGTGACCCAGACAGCCCTGCAGATCCCCAGGGTCTGGGGACCACAAGAGTCAAGTTTCCCTCCCTCATTCATACTGACCCGGCACAATGGTTTTCAAAGTTGGGGTCCCTGGACCACCATATCAGCATCCTCTGGGAAAATAATGGAAATGTACTTCTCAGGCTCCATCCCAGACTGACTGAATCAAAAGATCTGCAGCAGCGGGGCCCAGCCCTCTGTTTTAACAAGCCCTCTCTGATGCTTTTTCAAGTTTGAGAACCAAACTTGATTGGATGCCTTGGGTTTCCAATGCAGATTTGTTCTCAAGGAGGTAGGGGCCCTGGTCTGGCCTACTCTATATCCTACTACAAAACTAACATGTTACTTGCTAGCCCAGCTCCCCAGTTTCTTAGGAATTGCTGAAATTCTGGTTCATGGGCAGGTCAGGATATCTACTTGTGCAGATGAAGGACAGGCAGAGCTGGAGCTGTGGTGAGACTGCCAGGGCAATGCTAGCTTCTAACTCTGTCCTCAGAGCCTCCGCTCCAGCTGCTCCACCAGCAGATTCTGTGCTCAGAGAGAACAACGAACCCGCTGTGGCCCCGGGCTCAGTGGGCGCTGACGGTGCAGTGGGGAAGGCAGCCTTGGAAACAGATCCCTGCAGAGCAAACTGATCAGAGCTCTAGAGCCTGAGCCAAGTGCCTGGGGACACCATGGGGCCCAAGGGAACACGGGGACGCAATCGACCCTTACTCGCTCCAGCCCCAGCAGAGAAGCCAACAGTCCAGGCAAGGAGAAGGCGTAGAAACAAAGCATCTTACCGCAGGATATGGTCCCTACTCCTTCCTTGTGAGGCGATGGCTAGGATGCCAGGTGGGGTCCTCCTGCCAGGGACCCTGAAAGCCATTAGGCAGTGGAGGCAAGGAGGCTTCCCCAGCTGGCCCAGCAGTGCAAGCTGGCTCTCTCTGAATCTGAAGGCAGTGACGTGCACGTGTGTGTGTGTGTGTGTGCATGTGTATGGTGGTGCACACATCTGCAAACCAAGGGAAAGCCTGTCTATTCCTTTCAAACCCTTAATTACTAAGATGCAACAACAGAAACTAAATATCTAAAGTTCTATGACTAAAGTCATCTCAGTCTGAAGTTTTCCTCCACCCCCTTTTGGGGTGTATTTCCAATTAAATGTTCAGCACTAGCAGGGTGGTGATGACCAAGTCAGGATCCTTACTTCTTCTAACCTCAGCAGAAGGAATCTTCTGCCACCACTCTGACCCCTGCCCAAAGGCAAGGGGAGCTTCTTCCTGTCCATCCACATTGACTCATGCTGCCCCTCCCTCACCTACAAGAGTCTTCCACCCAGCAACCGCATCCATGGTGCTCCTGGGATCTTGGGGTCCATGAGTCTGGAGGATTGGCCCCCATCCCATCCTGGCCCCACCATTTGGGAGCAAGGTCTTCATGTCTCTGAGCTTTGTCACATCTGCACTGAAACACGGAATGCTGTGTTCCTGCCACCCTCGGAGGGGATGGTGAGGAGAAGGAGATGTCTCTGCAGTGGAGCCTGGCCCCTGGGTCTGGTGAATGCTGGTATTAGGAAAGCAACTCACAGTGTTGGTTTTGGAGCCATTCCTTTGATCAATTTCAACAGGTTAAATGGGACCATGCATAGTGTTCTCTGGCAATGCCAAGTCTCTGGTCTCTGCCTGACATACGCTGAAGGGCGGGCAGCCTCATGAGCGCAAGAAGCCTGGGTCAGGGCAGAACTGGAACTGGGCGATGATATGCCAGAAAGCCAAAAAGACAGCGAAGCAAGTTGGAGAGAAAAACCCATCTCTAATTGCAGCCTGGGAAAGGTAGTCATTTCACTGACTTTATTTCACTCCCAGTGGATTAGAGTGCAGGGCTGCATGTCCTCTCACCCTGGCTGAGCAGAACCTGGTGGATGCAACTTCCCAGCTCCATCCTGACCACCAAGCTCATCAGCATGCCCAGTACCCCAAAACATCTAAGTATGCAAGGTTTCCAGGGTCCAAAAGTGGGCTGGAGGAGCTCCGGCACGGTCTTCTGGGCATAAAACACTGCCACAACCCCGCCCCCTTGCAAAGGCCAAACCAAACTAAGTCTTCACAGCTGTCAGAGTGGTGTCTCTGTGCCTGACCAGAGGCTACAACCTAGTGCTTTTTTCTTATTCCTGGGACCTTGCTCCTGGGAGCCCAGGGGGCTCAAGCTGTGTCAGAAAGAAGCCCAAAGCTCCCGTCACTCAGAGAAGTCCACTAAGAAATGTCACGGGGAAGGGGGAGAAAGCCATCTACGAGAGACTGCCTACACTGGACAGAAACACAGTTCCATCAGGACCCCTGTCATCATCATTTTACACATGAGAGAATGGAGGCTCAGAAGGGTCAGGCTTTACCAAAGGTTGCACACTGGCTGGGGACAGAGGCAGAACCCTGTGCCCTAAGCTTCTGTCCATCCCCCTGAATCATCTGCTTTCCTATCCCACTCAGCAGTTAGTCAGGAAGAAGGTCATGATCCTTAGCCACGCTCCTCTTAGAGAAGGGCAGCTGCAGGAATACCAGCCCCTGCCTGGGCGGATGGGGATGTACTGGCAAGACCAGAGTCCTAGGAAGATCCAGCGTGCCCTGGACCTAAAGCAGTGTGGCCTCATGTAATGTATCCTTCATTCCTCCCAATCCTGGGCCTGCCAAGATGGTTTTTCAGAATTTTTCATCAGTTTTCCTCACTCATACCTACCTCAGCACAACTATGCCTCAGCCCATGACCCACCCTCCTTTTCCAAATTTCTTTGCAATGAGTAAGACTCCCCCACTCTTTTTAGTTCATCCACATCTCTATCTTTCTCTGTTTCTGATTCTCCACTCTTTACTCTTCATCCCCTCACTTTTCTCCTCTCCTGTCCTTTTTTCTTCTCTGTGTCTCTCTGTCTCTAGTTCTCTTTTTAATTCCCTCTCTTTAATCTCTCTCCCTCTCTCCTCAGCCCTCAATGGCTTTCTTCTCATCTCCTCCCACTTATCTCTCTTTCCCCTACTCTCTTTCTGTTTTTTTGACCACTCTCTCCTGACTTCCTCTCTCCCTCCCTCCCTCAGTCCATCCATAAGACCAGGAGCTAAAATGACAAGTCACAACCACCCACAGTGTCTCAGATAACCTGGAGCACTTCATCTTTGCACACAAACCCTCAGCATCCAAATGGACTTGGTACCTTACAGCTACCTGATTAAAGCACCAATGGAGGTTTGGTCTGGAGGTGGTTTTATAGTGTTTGCAGAAGGAGCTAGTTGCGTTTTGTCCCCATGCCAAAATAAAGCAGAGATTTTTGGAAGGGGAAGTCAAAAATAAAAATCCCAGCCAGCCCCTCTTAGTATTGTTCCGCGTGCCAGCGACTTGATGCATGTTCACTGGAAGGAGGGTAACTGCAAGGCCACCCGCGGCACTGGCCCGGCCTCCTCCTGGCTGCCTGCTCCTCAGTGAGACGGGGGCCGCTGTGAACAGGAGACAGCAAAACAATGGGAAAACTGGGCTCGGAGCCTTCGACCCAGACGTACAGGCTAAAAATGACATCTAACCATGTGAGTAGTGTTTTTCAGCAAAAAGAGAACAAGAGGGAGCCATGGGCTTTGTAAAGGTGGCTTAAAAAGGAGGGGAGTGAGCCAGGGACACATTTTATCTATTTCTGCAGCCCTCAGCCTTCAGAGTCATCCAGGCAAAGAAAAAAAAAAAAAAAAGGAGATAGATGTTATTGGCATTTGCAATTCCATCTCAAAGGACAGTGCTGAAGCAAGGTCTAGGAGAAGCTGAGGTTATTTGGTCCCACGTTTCTCTTTCCAGATGAGGCCACTGGAGCCCAGCCCCCACAGGTTCACTGCCAAGGTTTCCCTACACTGAAACAAAAGAACACTTCTTCAGACCCTCACTCTGCTTTCCACCACCTCCCACATCTGCTCTGGAGGCAGATGAGCATCAAATGGGGCTTGGAACTCAGCAGCTGTGGCTCTGATCCCTAGGGGCAGCACATACACTCACACTTTGAAGAATCCGGGTCCTCTTTTATAAACTCAGCAAGAGGATTAGGGTGTCTGCCCTCAGCGCCACTGCATCGTTTATTCTCAGACTATGTTTTCTAATTCACTGTCCTCATATGGCTAGCAGTTATTAACATCCATCTCCAACATTTCCTGTTATCTGAGACTGCTTTTTCTTGATGCAGAGCTTGCGACAAGGATTCTGGTGCACATGACATATTAAGGGGGTGTCGTCAGAAACAAGGGAGAGAGGGAAGCGGGATAAAGCAGAGGATGGAGGTCTTGGGTAAAACCCAGCTGTGATCTGAGCACGGAGGCTCTGGAGAGAAACTTCAATGCAAAGTTGTGCCCTCTTTAGGTCCAACATCTGTTGTGCTCCCACATGCACCCATCGTGGGCTGACCTGGGCCAGGCAGCACCCATCAAAGGAAGACAGTTCTCTGGAGAAGAGGTACATCAGTGAGCTTCCAGCAGCCTACATCCCAGCAGTTAGAGGGTGGGCATCCCAGCGTGATAAACAGGATCTGGACAAGGCACCAACAGCATTTGTCACATTTGGCAAGACCACAGTTAGAAATGTCACACAGTTCTTGATGGATCCTACCTTCATCGTGCGCTCTCTTGTGCTCTTCGTACCTAATCTGAGGAGCATTAAAAGTGCAAGGTGCCGTTCCTTCATCGCTGCTGCAACAATGCCAGACTCGCTAGGTCGTGCCTTCATCTCCAGGGGCTCCTGTCCTCATGCAGATCCCACCGCCTCTCACCTGCACTAGCTCCTCAGTCTCCCCACCAGTTTGCCTGCTTCCAGACTCATCACCTCTAACCCACCCTCCTGCCGCTACCAAAGAAAACCGGGTCGTTATTACCTCATGCTCCTGCCTTAAAATTCTTCAAAGGCATCCTATTATCCTCAAGATAAAACCCACCTCATTTTCCAATCATACTTTATTTACTTATGTATGTATTCTCCAATCCACAATACATGGTATCTCTTACTGTTCCACACCCCCTGTCTTTAAACAGTATTCTGGAATGCTCTCACTCCCTTATCTACTTGAGTATTGTTTATCCATTCTGCCAGAATGAATTTAAATACTGCCTCCTATCTGAAGTTTTTTCTCACCTCACAAGCCACCATTTCACCTTGAACACACCTCTGTATTACAATTCCCATGTTGTAAGACATTATTATTTTGTTAATCAGTATCCCCCATGAGACCATGAGTTTTCTAAAGGCTTGAACCATGTCTTACTTATATACACGTCCCTTTCTAGTTCAGTGTCTAGCTTATAGAAGGCACCTTCTTGAAGTAATTGATAAATGCCTGGGTAGCTCTATCCAAGGACCTGAATATTTCATCCCTGTATATTACTACCAATCCTGAGAAGTTAGAGAATAAGTCTTCTGGGTAGTTAGCCTCTCTCTCAAAGACTCTCACGTCTGAGCAGTTTTCTAATTTCATGCTAATGGTACTATTCATAATCATTCCTGTCTCTGAGTCACTGCTTACATGTCACAAGTCCTTGAAATATTGCTTTTTTCTTCTATGCAAATCCTATGCATTATTGGGTCACAGTCTAACAGCTCTGCTACCATGAGGGTACCCCACTAAATATTGAATATGTGAGTTTATTTTTCTCCTCTAGACAGTGAAGATTCAAGTTGTGCTACTATCTTGGCACAGAAAACAAATACATCTCTAATTTCTGGGGTGATGTCCTTTCAAACAGCAGGTGCAGGGACTCCACTGGCAGTCCAGTGGCTAGGACTCCACGCCTCCAATGCAGGAGGCACAGGTTTGACCCCTGGTCAGGGAACTAAGATCCCACATGCTACGCGATGTGGCCGCAGAAAGAAAGAATACAAACAGTAGGTGCAAAGCGAGTAGCCTCAGTCTTTCTGCATAATAGTTACTTGCTCTCAGGAAATAACGGAGTACGTGGAAGATCACACTTGCAGACTTTTGCAGGTAGCTGGGCCACGTGACCAGCTCTAACCAATGAGAGAGAAGCAGAGAGGAAGTGCGTCACCTCAGAGCGGAAGTGGGGGAATCTGTGTACAATCCCAGGGTTTCTCTTCTCCTTCTGCAAGGACCCTGTGGGGCGGCCTCCTAAGGAGAGCAGCCTGATTCACTGAGTCACTCTCTGAATGAGAATCTGAGAGAATCCCCAGACACAGCAAGAGCAGTAAGCTTCCCTTGCATTAAGTCACTGAGACAATGGGGTTGTTGGTTTCTGCAGCACAACCTATTCTGTCCTGATTACTATGGCAGGAAGGAAAAATAAACTTGGGAACCAGGTGGACAAGCCTAGCTTTGAGTCATCGAGTGCCTGATCCCCACAGGGTCTTGACCAAGCACTCCCAGGCTGGCTGCATGCTTACAAATAAATCTGCTTATAAAATAGAGAAGCATGGGACTCCCCTGGGGGTCCAGTGGTTAAGACTCTGCACTTTCACTGCAGAGGTTATGGGTTCGATCCCTGGTTGGGAAACTAAGCTCCCACAGGCCATGTGGTATGGCCAAAAATAATAATAATAATAAATAGAGAAGCACAACACTGAGAGTTACAGATTTGGGCATCCACATGTTACGCACCCTTGGCCAAGTCTGGAAAAGAAGAAATAAGATTTTTCTTACATCAAGGCTACCTGTGAAGTGTACCAGATCCTGGAGTAGCAAAACCTCATGGCAAGTGAACAGGCGTCTACTGGAGGAGGCAGGATGAGCAGTGTGGCCAGCTTGCACACATCTCCTTCAGTCTGAATGAGGCCAGCCAAGCCTCCTCCATATAAACTTAAATGCCTCATTTTATTTTCAGTCCTTAGAGGGCTATAAAGACCAAGTCATTTTAGTCTTTGGAGATACCCCATGTCATTGTGCCCCTACGGAGCAGTGCACACCTCTTGGGCCTTAGAAGATGCTGGAATGAATCAGACTCTGAACTCCCTCAAAGCAGAGCCCACAGTCTCAAAAACTGCAGGTGGTGAGCTGGTCTCCAAGGGGTATGTGGGCCCCAGATCATGCCTCCCTCCCCACACTGCAGGAGGGCCACCTCTCTGAGTTGGTCAGAAGTAGGCAAGCCCCAGGACCCATAATTCACTCGGCTCACTTTGAATGAATACCAGTGGTGATTCAGCAGTATTCTAGGTGCTGAGGATTCAGCAGCGACCAAGACACAAGCCCTGATGCCGTGGAGCTCATGTTCTGGGCTCGGCAGGACATGAAAGAAACAGAGCAAACTCTCATATCAGGTTGTGGCAATGTCATGAGGACTGTAATGTGGTGGCATGATGATGATTGAAGTGACGTGGGGAGAACTGCTTTGGATTAAGTGGTCAGGAAAGGCCTGTCAGAACAGGCCATTTTAGAACTGAACCTGAATGATAACAGTGTTAGCTAACAATGATTGAGGGTTTTCTTGGTGCCCAAAGAACCCTCTCAACAACTCCATAAAGGCAGTACTATTATCTCCATTCACTGCTGAAAACACCACGGCAGCACAGGGTTTGATTATGTGCTGAGGGTCGCACAGCTAGCCAGAGGGGGAGGCAGCATGCTAACCCACAGAATCTGGCTCTGGAGTCTGTGCCCTTAGCCCCCGCACTATATAGCCTCTTAGCAAATGCTATAAAGAACTATGACCTGAGACGATCTTGGCATGCACTCCAGGACAGAGGGTACAGCAAGCACCAAGCACCTATGCTTGGAAAGCAGACATCCTTCCCACAGCAATTTCTGTTTGGACCACTGAGTTACTTCCACTTCCAGCCAAACTCAAAACAACTGTGAAGATCAGGGTACTGTCTGAGGCCTCTCACCATTATGCTTGATAACCTCCAACCAAATACTGCACAAAGAAGATGTTGCACATTTTAACCTGAACTTGAGATCAAGCAACATAATTGCTCTCTGAAATATTAAAGCCTTGCTATGGCTCCTGCAGCCATCCGGGACTTTATAAAATCTAATTTCATCTTGGCAGAGCTCCTTGCAGGATAAACACAAGCCTATTCAAGGAAGTCTTAATTCAATAACATTCAAAATAGGCCAGCAATTGATCAAGCCAGACCTGTAGGCTCTGTAAAGGAGGACAGATGTGCACTGAGCTTGTCCATTCAATGGATAAAACCCTCAGCCTGTGCTGGGCACTGGGGAACACAGAATGAGGACTTGATGGTAATATTCAGGATCCTGACTCCAAAGATTACAGTTATAGAGATTTTGAGTGCCCTGCTTGACATAGTGAGAATTTCCCCCAAAGTACTAAAGAGATGACAGAATTTTGGAAGTGGAAAATGAACAAAATGTTGGCACATGCTCTGAACCTCTGATCAGGGAAAACAGACTATTAACGTGTTCGGTAACATTTGAAGGTGTTTTTTTTTTTTTTTTCCCCTCTCCATGTGGCGAAATGCAATAGTTTCAAGAACTGATAGAATGTAAAATACAAAGTAAAAGTAAAACTACAATGAAGTTTATGCCCCATAATCCAGATGCAGGGCTGCAGGAGAGCTAAGAGCACAGGATCCTCTGCCACAGGCTGAGCGTGAGGCCCTGCCAAGCTCCAGGACCACAGGCGGGCCCGGGCACTGACAGGTGAGAAGAAACACCATCACTGCGACAAGATAAAGACTCCACTACAGGGTCTGCCTCTGCTGGGGACACGGGGAGAGATGTCAGCTGATTTCACCGTCATAAGGCAGGTGGACTGTGCCCAGTCAGCAGACCAAATGTGAAGGCAGATAATATTAATGAGAATTCAGTGTCTTTAGACCAGTAGCTTCCAATTTGAGTCTACCCTAGCATCACCTCTAAGGCTTGTTCAAACACATACGCTGGGCCCCATCCCTGGAGTGTCTGATTCAGTAGCTCAGGCTCAGACCTGAGAAGCTGCATCTCTAACTTCCCAGGTGATGCTGATGTTCTTGGTCCAGGGACCACACTTTGAGAACCCCTGCTAATGAAATGAGAGGAGGTGGCAGCCGAAAAGGAGATTTCCAAAGGTATGTCAATTACTTCAACCACATGGAAGCAGATGGGAGAGAAGATTCAGGAATTCTGTCCTTGATAAGTTGTCCAGAAAGGTCTCTAACTGGGACCCACCACCAAAGGCACATCTCTCCTGAGGCCAAGGAAGGGAACTAGCACATAGAACACAAACTGTACCCAATGAATCAATAGGGGTCACTTTAATCTCACAACACCTTTATGAGCTAAGAAGGATGTTCCCATTTCAAACATGGAAAACCCTGATGGCCAGATAGATGAATCAAGAATTCAACTGTCTCCAGCATTAAAAGAGAAGCTCTTTCTTACAATATGTGTAGCTTTTAGGTGCTGTCTTCTGTGACATTTCATGCAGATGTATCAATAAAATACAAAGGAAAATTACCAGACCGTTGCAATAGTCAGTGAACAGGGGACAGTCAGAGAGATAGACTTGCTTCGTCCAAAGATTAGTTCAAAGCATGAGTCCTTGAGGAGGCTTCTGGGATCCCCTCAAAGGGTTGCCTTTTGGTCCTAAGAACCTATGGATGAAGATGCTCACAAATCTTCAGTTTCCTCATGAGGACCCTGCATACAACCACCTTCACCATCACCCCCCAAAAAAACTACAGGGTGTGTTGTTGTTAAATTGCTAAATTGTGCCCAACTCCTTGGGATCCCAGACTGTAGCCCACCAGGCTTCTCTGTCCATGGCAAGAATGCTAGAATGCATTGCTGCTTCCTCCTCCAGGGGATCTTCCTGATCCAGGGATTGAACCCACGTCTCTTGCATTGTTGAGTGGATTCTTTACCACTGAACCACCAGGGAAGCCCACTATAGGATGTACCATCCCTGAAAAGTGATAACAAGCAGCAGCTGTTATTTCCCAAACATTAAACATGTGCATGTGCACACACACACACACACACACGCACATGCACACACACCCATCACATAATAAAGCCATGAACTGGGCTTCAGTTTGTTTGTGACACAGCCCCCTTCTGTCCATTTGTGGACCCTGGGGGACTTCTAGTCAAGCAACCCCTGGCCTGACCGCTGTGGGATGGTAAAGGATGTGGTCCTCATTTGGGAATGACGACCCATTTTTCCCTTCAAGCTGATTCAAGCCTGTTCTGCTTTACATGTTTGCTTAAAGAAAAATAACATGTATGAAAGGAGATACATTATTAAGTAAATTGACAGATACATAGTACACACCTCCCTGGTGAAGGGGAGACAGCTACAGAGACCTTCCAGTCCCAATGAACATCCTTCTCTCCTTCTCCCCAGAACGCCATTTCCATGGGTCTGGCCCCACTCGTGGAACTCAGCAAAGACGGGGACCCTGAGGGAGGGGCTCTGACGGTGACAAGGCTCAGGGACTGCCACCAGTCCCCTGTTTGGAATTTCTCAGAGTTTCTCTAAAATTGGGAGCTGCCACACAGAATTGTTCCTTGTGTTTTGGGGCAACGGGTTGCAAAGAATGACACGACTGAGCGACTTCACTTCACAAGCATGCGGCAAGTGCTTCCTGAATCACAAATGGCAGGATCCTATGTAGCCAGTAAAGTCTGAGATTGGCTACTGTCATGATGACCAAGACACTGGCATCACAAGTGGGCAAAGGAGGAAGTGCCAAGATTTTTTCGTGTTTATTTGTGTACCTGACTCCTGAGATGAGCTGTGTGGATGGCCTCTCAAGGGTGTACCAAACAGATTTTGACCTATTGTTCCTCTCTGTTGAGCAAATATGCCATAACTTTTGGAAGGAAATTTGACAGTGGGAATCTAAAGCTTTAAAAATGTTTATAGCTTGGAATCTAGCAATTTCACTACTGGGACTCAAGCCTGAAGAAATAATACTAATGCATGAAGAACTTTATGTACAAAGATATTCATCATAACAGTGAAATGACTGAAACAAAATAAATATCCAACTCTAAGTAAAAGCCTGATACTTTGGATTTTCACTTTGATCTTCTTGGGAAGGACACTGAGACCTGGGTATCTAAAATTCTCCCACTCAAGTATGGAAATTAAAGTACACCTACACTTTAATATATATAGCCAATGAAAGTGTTTGTAAAAGTAGAATAATATGAATTGTGCTTATAGTATAGTAATAAATTTAAGTAGAAAATCATTTCTACCAGTGTTGTGAATATTGGATAAATGGTAGAAACTGGATATAAAGAAATATGTAGACAGCTATACATAAAAAGATGAAAGATTGAAAATATCTGATTTTCCTCCTTTTCTAAAACTTCCCTAAAGCTATACTAAAGGGGGTTTTTCTTAACGTAGAATTTCAAAAAGATGGAAAGAACAGGGGAGGAGATAGCAAGAATATGCTGAAAATTGCAGAGTGAATGAAAGATGGACAAGGGGTAACTGCCTTAGTAAACTGCTGAAAATAGAAATTTTTAATTATTTTTAATTACAAGATAGCTGCTTTACAACACTGTGCTGGTTTCTGCCATCCATCAGCATGAATCGGCCATGGGCACACACATGTCCCCTCCCTCGTGAACCTCACTCCCACCCCTCTAGGTTGTCACCGAGCACTGCGTTTGAGCTCCCTGCATCATACAGCAAATTGCCACTAGCCATCTATTTCACAATATGGTAATGTGTATGTTTCAATGTTCTCAAAAACTGAATTTTAAAAAGGCAGCAGGGAATCCAAGGTCAGCCTGAATAACACAACAGAATCGTCAAAAAGCTCAGGTACTGTGAGCATTAAGTATTTCCGGCAATGGGCTGAAAGAGAGAGAAGTCAAATCATAAAGGAGGGATGAAGGGTCAGACAGTGCTCCAGGCCCCGTGCTCACCCCACACTGCACAAGACTTCCCACCTGGGGAAATCTGGAAGTCTCCCTCTGAGAAGGTGAGGGTAAGCAGAAAGCTCCCACGCTGGCACAGACGACAGTGGGCAACGCGACCCAGAGCAGTGGAGTCAAGTAAGGCTATGTGAGCTGAATGCAGAGGTCAGTTCTCTTCCCTCTCTAGGCTCTTAGAACACTGACAGCCAGGCCTTCACCCTCTGCCTAGCCCCAGAGGAAGGACCAGAAGATACTGATGTCAGAGGTTCCCCAGTAAGACCACCCACAGTGATGCTCACAGTCTTCAGACCAACTCATTTGCTCAGGGTTTCCAAGGGTTCAGCCCCCCACAATCAAGAATCACTAACCCTCTAGGTAAACCTATAACATAAAATATAATGATCAAAATAAACAACAAATAAAAAGAGGCAACTCAGAAAAAATAAAATCTCTGCAGAGAGAACAAACTTTCATAAAAATGTAGATTGTTGGTTACCTTAAGAGAAATAAGAGAAGAGATAGCTTTTATGAAACAGGAACATGAACCTAAGAAAGAATATGCTGCTGTGGCATTTTCCAGAAAATTGTACATATCTCTGCATGACTGGTGCCTGACATTATTCTCATCTGCCCCCAGGCTTATTGCAAGGACACTTGCCTTATAATCTAAGTCACAGGAAAATCTTAGCTGCAAGGGAGTCTGGGAAATGTAGTTCTTAGCATTTCATTCTCTATGGCAAGGAGGGTGAAAAGGGTACTGAGTAAGCCACACTTACTATATTATCAGCTACAAATGGTGCGTTCACTACACTGAGAAATTCACATCTTTTGAACTAAACTCTACTTTTAATTATGAGTTTTTCTATCCCTATTACCTGCATAGAATCAGATCAAATAAAGTCTAAATTCCATTTCTTCCACAGGAGATAGAATTGACTTTCAGCAAAGTCAGCCACAGTCATGACTGACCACTGAGTGAAATCAAAATTCCCAAGCACTGTTCCCTGACTTCTACCACTGAGAAAAAATATCACCCACTTATAAACCAGGGATATGCTTTTCTTACTCATGCTTTTTCCCATTACCTTTTATAGTTCCTCAATGCTGAAGAGTCTCCAGAGTTGCAAACGCATTCCTAGCTGAAGATATTAATTCCTGCAAATGTGGAACTAATTCCTATAAATGTGGAAGACGTACCTGATAGGATGGTGACATACAAGTGGAGTATGGACAGAGTATCAGATGTTTGTTTCAACAGGTGACAAATGACCCTGTGGCATCAGCAAAATCCAGAGGTAGTAAAGGGTTCGGGTACTGCCAATGAACAACCAGGGACTGGAACTTCATGGGGGCTCCAGCTCCATTCTTCTCCAGTCCTTCTCAGTCCCAGATCTCCCCACCCCATCATGCCTAAATCCTGAGTCCATCTGGATAAGGCTACAAGCTCAGCCATGCCGTTCAGTGGGGATCTAGATTTTACTGTGCTGCCAAAGACCCAGGAACTGATGAACTGGAAATAAGCCATGGAGGTCCAAGTTATCATAAAGCTGTCTCTTGCCCTGAAAATGCCACCTCTGCCCTGAAGACACAGACGTCACTCCACTCTGCCACTCCTGCTCAAGTCCCACTCTTTTGGTTTGGCCCCAGTCCCTGCCCATCTCTAGCTGCTGTCTGGGGTCACTCAAAATGGGTGGGTTAGCAGAACCATACTTTATTCCCTCACCACATATTGAATATCATCTGCT
Source organism: Cervus canadensis (assembly GCF_019320065.1). Lineage (NCBI taxonomy): Eukaryota > Metazoa > Chordata > Mammalia > Artiodactyla > Cervidae > Cervus > Cervus canadensis. The sequence goes on from NC_057407.1 coordinate 50,658,877, forward strand.
TGTTTTGGTATCTTGTTGGCAAACTGAACCACCCAAACCAAAGCCACTGCTTTGAAAACACACTGAGATGCACTACTTCAGCCAGATCAGAAACTAAACTTGGCTTTCTCCTTCTTCCTCTTCTCCATGAACCCATGAAACACAAGTCTCAGCAAAGCACCCCGTTGTGAAAGACCTCACTGATTATGACAATGGAGGCCATTCAGCCTCTGGTCATGCTGGCCCTGCAGGAACCCGGAATGGAGGAGAAGCAGGGTCAGCACGTAACAGACCTTCACCAATTCCTTTCCCTCATGTCAAATAGTAGCAGAAATGTCTCATATTTATAACCAGGTATCTGTGAGTCAGGAACTGTGCTACCGGCTTCACAAAAATCAATTCACTTGATTCCCACAGCCACCTTTCATGGTTGATATAATTACCCTCATTTTGCAGATAAAGAAATAGGATTGCAGGCACCAAATGATGGCACTACAAGTCACACGGGAAGTTTGAAGCATTTCTGTGGGGCAAAACAATACCTTGAATCCTAATCTCACATCCTTGGAGGGGATCAATAAGTAGATATTCCATAGTTTACTGACAGGATCTCCACCCTGAAGTGTACCAACTCAGTGGATTAGAGGAGGATTAGGGCTAATGACGAGGGTTCCTTATGCCTCATGACCATTTCCTGAGAAACTGAAGGTTCTCATACAGGAACTGAAAATCCAGAAGGCAAGCTGCAGGCAGATGCGTTCATGTGTCTGACTGTTTTCTCTGGGACTTAGACCTGATCATTTAGTAAAGTCTGGATTAAACACATCGACCTCTTCACCACTGCTCTGCATGGGAACACTGGTTACCTCCCCATCCCATTGTGTTTTTCTCCAAACAACAATCTGTATTTCTTCTACCTGTGGCAAATTACTTCTTTTGAGAAGCCTGATACTCCATCTCCCTTAGTCCGGGAAGAATTAATCATGTTTTTCCTTTGTACTCTCCTAACAGAGTGCTGTATTGTGACCAAGTGTTTACACAGAGGCAGCATCGCATTATGGGAAAGCTTTGAATCAGGAGCTAGATGACCTGGATTCTGGGGCTGCTGCTTGCTAGCTCTGCAATCTTCAACAAGGCCCTTGTTCTCACCTATAAAACACAGATAACACTTGCCTCACCTGCCTTGCATGCGGGGCTAAATGTTTGTGAAAGTGCTCGGAAATTTTCAAGTTGGTTCCTGGGTTAGTGGCTTGGGGGAAGGGGGGTGTTTTTATTTGGTTTCTGTTCATTTTGGTTTTATGCTTCTCCATCTAGATTGTGAGGGTGGAGACTTGTGTTAAATGACTTTATATCCCACTCACAGCCTGCAGAGTGCTGCTACAGGGCTCCTTGGACTGGCTTCTCCATGAATGTTTGTTGAAAATAAAAGAACGCAACTGTGAACAGAGAGATCGCTCATCCTTGACACACAAAGTATGATCACCATACCTCTCTCCCTCCTGTTCTGCATGCCTGTCTTGTGTGATTGAGCACAGGCATGCATGTGTGTGTGTGTGTTCCATTGTCAGCTGCATCCTTTTTTCTTAACTATGTCTTCCTAGTCCTGCAGAGGAGTCCTGGGGCTGACTGACAGAACCAGACAATGACTGTGAAAGGGAGTCTTTTTCTCCAGGTTCACACTGTCAGTGGCCTTCAGTTTTTGTTTGTTTAGTTTTTTGTCTTTTTTGCACCTGGACTTGCTGCACTCAGGCTTCAGCTTTCAAATGAGAGCAGACCAAGCTTGGTAGGCAGGCCCTGGAGGGCAGCACAGGGGAGACACAAGCGAGAAGAAGCCCCCACCCAGCCAGGTGGGCAGCTCAAAGCCACACTCCGGGAGCCTCAGCATGGATGGCACACAAGCCTTCTGCGTCCAAAAGGGCACAGGGCTGGTAAGCTAACCTAAGCCATTCCTTTCTGACACTACTCTTTATTTGGAGTGATATGGAGAAACAGTCAGTACTGTGCAAAACAGAAAAGTTTCCAATTCAAGACAGATAGCCACATCACAAGGAACAATAGCTCCAAGATGGACAGATGTAGAGATGTTGAAGCTATAGAAAACAATATACATTTTTCTGTGTAGATGACTCCAGGACATCTAGGATGATTCTACTTCATCTCATTGATATAAATTCAAGGTGAAGCTGAAAAAAGTAGAAGTTATTGAGACACACCCAGATTCTAATACTAGCTCATATGTGTGTTCTCGGGGGAATTCTCTCATCCTCCATCCCATTTCATAAGTGCATAAAAAGTACTTTCCACAGAAAAAGCAACTGTTGCGCTCAGCCCTAAGGAAAGACTGGGATAAACCCCAGGCTCTACACAAAGATACCCACCGCCCAGCGAATGACTGTGTATGAGTGTCCAGCCAGACCCTGAGCAGATGCTCATTCATACTCTCTCTCTATCCTTCTCTACTTTATCAACAGTTTCAAGCTGATGTTGGAAACATTGCTATTAAATCTTTATTTCTCTAATTCAGAAATTCAGATTTTTTAACATTCAAACTGATTTTAGTCTCTTCCATGAGTCACATCTCTGATGGATTTTTGAATAACAAATATTTGGTATTTATAAATTATTCTTCAGCACATGTTAACTCAAATTACCACACTGAGTTGATAAAATTAAAGTTCAAAGAAGGAAATTTGATTTATCTTCTAGATGACTGCCTCATGGGTAAATGTCTTTAAAATGTTGAAAATGGTTCAAAGATATTTCTTTCCCTATCTACACAGAATCTCGGGGTTCAGGTATCCCAGGTTGGAAGCCACCGACATCTTGGTAACATTCATTCATTCCTATAAAAAGCATCGCTTTCTTGTAATTCGCTAACTACACAGAATCCTGGGGTTAGGTATACCGGTTGCAAGCCACCATCTTGGTAATATTCATTCATTCCTATAAAAAGCATCGCTTTCTCGAAATTCCCTATCTACACAGAATCTTGGGGTTCAGGTATACCAGGTTGGAAGCCACCAACATCTTGGTAATATTCACTCATTCCTGTAAAAAGCATTGCTTTCTCCTAAGAGTTGCCTACATCTTGTTGTGATTCAGTTTATTCTTGCCAGAGAGCAAACACTAGTGGGGCAAATGAGATCATCCAAGGTTAGGAGCAGGTAATAACTTCAGAGGTCTCATGCTGGAGAAACAAAGAACTGGCAGTATAATCCTAGTAAAATGAATTTTTCAGATCTCAGTTTTGCCCATGACTGGTTCTGAGAAGAACTCAGAGAAGAGTTTCAGATATTGCTACAGAGAGTTACTTATTCTTAGCCAAGAAGGAACTATAATCAAATCTACAACTCTGAGCCATTTCCAATTACAAAAAGTTCTCTAAGAGAAAAGCTTTCATGTACACAACAGAAAATACATACAGATCCTGAGGTTTAGCAGGAAGCAAGTAATGCTAAGACTGAAGGTCTTCCCTGCCTAAGACTTCATCACCCTATCATGTAACCAAAGGCATGGCAAACACTAATAGTCCCTGGCTGAAGTTTCCTTGAAGGTTCAAGGACTGGAGAACACAACTTAAAATGAGATGAGAAAAGACTGACAGAGCCCCTGTGATGGTTTTGCCTTCTTTTCAGATGATTTTATTTAGGAACTTACTTCCCCCAGGTCATAATCCAGTGAGATTACCCTCCCCAACGAAAAGTCTAGAGTTGCACTCCCCCAGGCAGGAAAGAAAGGATGTGTTATTAATTATGGAGTTGACTTCCCAACTTTTAGTGCTTTTGCAATGTCTTCTGGTTGAAACAGCAAGAAAGTCTCAGGTGTTCACATGCGCAAACTAGCCCCTGCTTCTTTCTTCTTGTAACCAGTAATAAAAAGTGTCAAAGCTGATCTTTTTATAAGCACAAGAAGACAAACTCTAGGTATCAATGTGGCCAGTTATAACTAATGTGAAGTTCAAGTGAGACTGAGAAAAGACCAGAGGAGACAGATGAATACATAATGTACCATCAGGACTGATATCTGAGGCCCAAACTCTGAATTCCTCCTTTGCAGGGCTGCTTATAGTATTTTATGCTATTGAAAAACAAAGTTTGTAATGTTTATTTTAGCAACATGATTTTAAAAGATACTTCTATTTTCACTTTCACTGCAAAATAAAAGTAATTTATTTTTATCAGGTTTCTTTTCCTTTCTTCTCATTCATGGAAACAATATTGTACCTTCTGAGTCAGTTCTAATGAGGTAGATGAACCCAGACAGCCTATTATACAGAGTGAAGTAAGTCACAAAGAGAAAGACAAATATCACATATTAACACATATATATAGAATCTAGAAAGATGGTACTGATGGGGGCATATTCTTACTATTTTTAACTGTATTTGGGCTTCCCTAGTGGCTCAGATGGTAAAGAATCTATCGGCAATGCAGAAGATTCAGGTTTGATCCCTGGATCAGGAAGATCCCCTGGAGAAGGGAATGGCAGCCCACTCCAGTATTCTTGCCTGGAGAATCCCATGGACAGAGGAGCCTGGCCGGCTACAATCCATAGCTTGCAAAGAGTTGGACACAACTGAGTGACTTTCACTTTCACTTTTGTTGGAGGCATTTTCAACGAAACTATTTTCCACAACAGTCTACTAATCTTTTTTTTTTTCTAATTTCTTTTCCTTTATAAAAAGTTTTTCTTTATATTTAAGCCAAAATGTTTATGAAGGTCCTTTTACATTCAAAGAAAATGAAGTCAGGCATTTTTTGTGCAGAGAGCAATTCCAGACCCAGTAGGAGAGCGCTTATGACTGAACAAAACTCTTCTCTCATAGGAAATGTGAGCTCCCTGCCTGGGGTTCACACACTAATGACTGTGTGAGTCATTATTATATATATGCCTCCAAGGCTGAGGTTCTGTGCTAACCTGTTCTGTACAGCAGATTTCGAAATGTTAATCATGGGATGGCAGGTGCAGCTGCAGTTGTTTTTCTCGAGGTCTTTGCACCACTCTTCCAAGCCTTGTGATCCAGCCAGCACCAACTGGCAAGGTTAACCAGAGACTTTAATTGATCCCTGGTATCAAGTTCCCTTCCATCAACTAAATCAAAGTTCTTCCCAAGGGTGCCTCCTTTACCTCCTCCTATATAAGGGAACTTTTGGTTGGTGGTAGCTTTTCAAATGTCAGATGGATTATAACTAGTTCTGTGTCTGATTTTCTTCACTGAGCACTATGTGTCTGAACAACTGAGGGGTGAGTTCAGTTCAGTCGCTCAGTCGTGTCCGACTCTTTGCAACCCCATGAACCACAGCACGCCAGCCCTCCCTGTCCATCACCAACTCCCGGAGTCTACCCAAACTCATGTCCATCGAGTTGGTGAGGTCATCCAGCCATCTCATCCTCTGTTGTCCCCTTCTCCTCCTCCCTTCAATCTTTCCCAGCATCAGGGTCTTTTCAAATAAGTCAGCTCTTCGCCAACAGGTGGCCAAAATATTGGGAGTTTCAGCTTCAGCATCAGTCCTTCCAATGAATACCCAGGACTGATCTCCTTTAGGATAGACTGGTTGGATCTTTTTGAAGTCCAAGGGACTCTCAAAAGACTTCTCCAACACCACAGTTCAAAAGCATCAATTCTTTGATGCTCAGCTTTCTTTATAGTCCAACTCTCATATCCCTACATGACCACTGGAAAAACCATAGCCTTGACTAGACGGACCTTTGTTGGCAAAGTAATGTCTCTGGCTTTTTAATATGCTGTCTAGGTTGGTCATAACTTTCCTTCCAAGGAGTAAGCATCTTTTAATTTCATTGCTGCAGTCACCATCTGCAGTGATTTTGGAGCCCCCAAAAATAAAGTCAGCCATTGTTTCCCCATCTATCTGTCATGAAGTGATGGAACTGGATGCCATGATATTAGTTTCCTGAATGTAGAGTTTTAAGCCCAGTTTTTCCCTCTCCTCTTTCACTTTCATCAAGAGGCTCTTTAGTTCTTCTTCACTTGCTGCCATAATGATGGTGTCATCTACATATGAGGTTATTGATATTTCTCCTGGCAATCTTGATTCCAGCTTGTGCTTCCTCCAGCCCAGCATTTCTCATGATGTACTCTGCATATAAGTTAAATAAGCAGGGTGACAATACACAGCCTTGACGTACTCCTTTTTCTATTTGGAATCAGTCTGTTGTTCCATGTCCAGTTCTAACTGTTGCTTCCTGACCTGCATACAGGTTTCTCAAGAGGCAGGTCGGGTGGTCTGGTATTGAGGGGTAGGGGAAAGAAATTCAGTTTGGAGGAGTAGAGTCAGAAAAGGGATAGAGACCTAGTTTAAAATCCCAACTAAATCCTGGAAAAGGTGTTTGATGGTGAGGAAGTTCCTAAAGATTCCTCAACCTCAGTTTCCTCATTTTGAAACAAAAGGAAATCTACTTTTATTCAACATGTTGGGAGAAGGTGGAGACACAAACAATTGTGGGAAAGATTTGGCATAGTACCCGCAAACAATAAATACTCTGGACTCCCTCCCCATGCTATTGGCTATGTGGTTTTGCTGTCCTTTCCACAAGATATGGCATGATTTCTTTGTTCCTTGGATGTGGACTCAGTCATCTGACATGCTTTGGCCAATGAAACTGGGTTCCAGTGACAATGTGCTGGTTCCCAACCAAGGCTTTAAAAGGAAATACATGTTTTAGTATCTCTCTTCAATTTCTTTCTTCAGCATGGGGTGAGCTTTTCCAGACACTTCAGCCTATGTTGAATACGTATATAGGGCAGGCCTGAGCCCAGTCTGCAGCAAGGAACTAAACCCAATAAGACCCACTACTAAAGCAGAGTTCCCAGTCAAACCCAGCCTAGACTACTTGATGTTCTGCCAAACCACAAATGGGCGAGACTGTATTATTAGTAGTATTAGTATTAGCCAGAGTTTGAAGGTGGTTGGTTACACAGCAAGAATGGACAGATACAATACTGAAAAAACAAATAAGTTTTCTGATTTAAAAATATTTTTGACAAGCAGCTCTGATTCAAGTTTTCCTATCTATAATCTCACTGAAATACCAATGAAAATACAGCAAGAGGTGAAAAATTGTATTATCCCCAAAACTTAACACTGAAAGGCAATCCATGAATCGGAAAAGAACAGATATAATCCAGAAAGAACTCTACCTAAAAATTAGTAACAACAGAATGAAAATTGAAGATCAACCTCTCTACTGCCTCTGTCTGCTCCCAATTCTTCCATAATGAAAACAAAATAGTAATCTTCACCTCTACCCACTCCCCAAATAACCAAGCACCATTTTTCTACATCCAGGATAAGATTACAACACCAAAAAATGACCTGAATAGCACCTAAAGCAATATGTGTCTGAGTACATCTGGAGCAGGAGGAGTTTCACAGAAAAGTACCACAGGCAGGAGCAGAGGCAGAGACCCAGGTAGCACTACATTCCAGGAATGCAGATTTTCACATGCAATATTCAGAGCCCCATCGTTTGGGTGTAAGGGAAAGACACTACCCCAATAGAGAAAGTGAAAGGCTGCCACAAATAAGAACAGGAACCATTACTATGCAGATTTATTTGCCAGTTAACTGAATGTCTGTAATAAATTCAACCATAACACAAGTGGACAGAGAATATAACCAAAGCCTGGCTGTTGAAAAATGCTGAAATCTGGTCTGAAAGAAAATACAGTATAAAAATAGATCCTATGTTATGATAGCAATATCTAACAAAATTACATAAACATTTTCCCTTTGACCCACCAATTTCACATCTCAGAAGTCTACCCTGAAAATATGTTTGCACAAATACCAGACAATATGTGCTCAAGATTATCCAGAGGACTGGTTAGACAAGCCAGGCTATCTCCACCCAGTGCAGTACTCTGCTACCACACAAAAAGCATGAGGAAATGTTGTTTGTACCAATACACAGTGAGCTCCAAGATAAACTAAGCGACAAAAAATGTAAGGTTCAAACAGTGTATAGACTATGATACCTTCTGCCTAAGAAACACCAGGAAATATACACATACACACACACACATGATTATTTTTGTCCAAAGAAATACCAGTGGACATTCCATGGTGGTTCGGTGGCTAAGACCCCATGCTCCCAATGCAGGGGGCCCAGGTTCCATCCCTGCATGCTGCAATCAAGACCCAGCACAGCCAAATATATAAATAATTTTTTTAAAGAGAGAGAGAAATAATAGAAGGATAACTTACTAACAAGTAGAATGGATGGTTACCTGTAGAAGTCAGGGGTAATGGGAAGAGTAATAGAATGAAGGAGAGGGGCACAGAAGCAAGGATTTTCTGAGTATTCACTCTTATATCCTTTAAACTCCTACTAAACAGCAGAAATGCTTCACACATTCAAAACACACACACACACACACACACGGTTCAATCCTAAAGGAAAAAAGCAAACTCTAAATTTGAAAATAGAGAAAATAAATATTTCAACTGACATCTGAAATCAGTTTTCAGATTGTACATCTCGAAGAATCATATAAAAACAAAAAGAAATGTGTGAGTCTTTGTGAAGATCCTGATTCAGGCAACCCAGCTTCAGAAGAAGAGTTGAGACAATCAGGTAAACATGACCATGGAGTGGAAATGAGATAAAACTAAGGACCTGTTATTCTCCTTAAATGTGGTAATGGCATGGTGGTTACACGGGGAAAGTTCTTATCAGTTAGAGATTCATAATGAATAGTTTAAGGATTAATTGATAGGATATCTGGGAATTACTCTGAAGCTATCAATAAGGAATAAAACAGTGTTTGGAGTGTAAAGAGAGATGAATACTGCAACTGAGACTGGCCAAATGCTGATAACTGCTAGAACTAGGAAGGGGATACATGTAGATTCACTCATTAATCCAAGTACATTCATGTATGTGTAAAAACATCTAGAATTAAAAAGTTACATCAACAGATTTTGAGCTGTTAAAAACAAGTGTAATAATTCTATATGTACTGACATAGGAAAAGCTTCAAAATACATTAAGTGGAAAACTAAAAAGGTGCTGAACAATGTGAAAACATTATCTTATTTGAGTGAAATATGTGTGTGGTCCATATGTATGCAAAAGATATTGCTGGTGGATGCCATGAAACTGCTGATCACGGTTACCACCAGCAAGGGGTTAGGTTGTGGGGGAAGAGACTTCACTTTTTATTTTACACCATTCTTTGCTGCTTGATGTTTTAACCTATGAATATATCACTTTAATAATACAGTTTTAAGATTTACCTTTAAAAAAAAAGAAAAATGATTCTAGATAAACCTTGGTTTATTGATTAAGAAAAATAAATAAGAAGTTATTCAAAAATCTATAAAACAAAGGAAAAAAGAAAAGAACACTCAGAGGTTGCCCAATGTCCCTGGAAATAACCTATTAGACAGTCCAGGATAAAATTTCCTGGAAAGAGGCTGTGTATATGTGTGTGCATATATAGATGTGCGTGCATGCTTAGTCACTTCAGTCATGCCCAACTCTTTGCAATTCTATGGACTATAGCCCCCACAAGCTTCTCTGTAACAGGATTCTCCAGATAGAAATACTGGAGTGGGTTGCCCTGCCCTTCTCCAGGGGATCTTCCTGACCCAGGGATCAAACCCACATCTCCTGATTCTCCTGCATTGGCAGGCAGGTTCTTTACCCACTGAGCCCATATATATATGGGCTTCCCTGGTGGTTCAGATGGTAAAGAATCTGCCTGTAATGTAGGAGACCTGGGTTTGATCTATATTCTTGCCTGGAGATCCCCCATGGACAGAAGACCCTGGTGGGCTACAGTTCATGGGGTTGCCAAGAGTTGGACACAACTGACTGAGCAGAGTAGCATGCATACATACATACATATATATATATACACACACACTTTTTAAAATATTTTAATTGATGAGGTGAGAAGGATCTTTTACAGACTTGTGTCGGAAGTTCTATATACCATAGTATATAGTATATACACTGACTTGCTAAATGACTGACTGCTAAAATGCCAATAAGTATCCTTCTGTTGATGAATTCCTCTTTGTGATGTGACAGCAGCATCTCCCATCAAGAGGGGAGTCTATCTCTCCACCCCACCAAGAGCGTCTGGCAGTTAATCACTTCCTTTGGAAAACAGAATGTGTTAGAAATCATGCTGTGCCAATACAAAACCTAAGCCTTAAGGAGCTTTGCATGCATGCTTCTGTGCTCTCTCTTGGAATCCCACCCAGCTGCCATGCCCACAGCCTGCTGTCAGATGAGGGTCCACATGAGGACCAAACCTCTTCAAATGATGCCAACCCCTAGCCAACCTAGCAGCTGACCATGGAGGCATGAGTGAGACCATTCTAGAGGAGGAGAACTTCTCAGCAGAACTTGGCTCAAACTGGCAAACTGTAGAATTGTGAGCTACATAAATGATTATTTTTCAGGTCACTAATTTTTGATGTGTTTTTTTAGGTAGAAGTTGCCAGCCGATGCATTCATATTCACTGTTACATGTGGGAGGGCAAATAAAGACAATCTTGGGGAACAGGAGGGATCTGAAAATATACTCTTTAAAACAATTTTTTAATAAAAATAATATTTAAAATATGAAATAATGAAAAAGGTAAAGCAAAATTAAGAGGCTGAGGAAGAAGTCACAACAAAATTAAGACTCCTGAAAGCAATTAATATAAATGGGCTTAATTCTTATTTGACTAAAAAGAATACAAAAAATGACAATACACTCATGAAGATCTAAAATATAAAAATAATTGTGGAATTGAAAAAAATGAAAAAGTAAATTTGTATAAATAAATGGAAGAAGAAAAGAGAATAAGTTCTAATTCTTATTACACTATAAATGGGACTGAAAGACACCAACTGTAATATTAAATAGATATCTATAAGAAAATATTTGGAAAAATGTCTAAAGAATTAAAAATCTGGTTTTAAAATAGACTGCAACCAAAATTCACAAACCATTGAAGAAGAGCATACCAATGAGTACAAATCCATATAACAAAAGACAGAAACAATAACAAAGAAAACCATGAATATCAACAACAAAATAAAAGCAAATGACATAAGGTAGAAGCAAATATATCAGTTATTGCAATAAGCACAAAAGGGATAAAATTTCATATTAAACACGCTTGATACAAAAAGAATCCAATTAAGCAAGAAGCACAAAACTGAAATTTTCTGACAATGCACAAAGTCAGCAAATACAAACAGAAAACTGCAATTGGGATAATAAAATCAGATAAAGCTGAATTCAAAGCAAACATTATAAAAGGGATTTTTAATGATTTTCTAATTATCATTTTATATTGATAAATAATAGAACCCACAGCAATGTCATAAATTTCCATGAATCTTAATGCATCTGTCAACATTGTGTCAATATATGAAAAGTAGCAGAAAAACAAGACAAAATTGTACAAGAACTGTTACAGCTATTGACAGATCATAGATACAAACAACCATGAAACAAAACTCAAGATCTTGAGGCTGTTTATCTTTTTAGACTCTCAAATCCTTAGAGAGTCTCATGAAAGCTCTCTCCTTACTCAGAAACATGTGCATATTCCCTACATGTCAGGGGGTTTAGGAATCCCCTGAAGCCCATCTGTAAACCTCTCTGGGGCCCCCTATGGGTTAGCAAAACTAGATTAAAGGATTTGAAATAAATAATTCAGAAAGATTGGCTTAATAATTACCAAGTTTAACTCTATGGAAAATAGCTTTCTAGTGCCCATGGGCCATTCACATAAATCCATCATACAATGGATCACAAAGACAATCCAGAGTTCTGAAAAGTATTCTGCAGCCACATCCTCTAATTAAAATGCAATAAAACCAGATATTAGTAAGAGCATGTTAATCCTAAAATAAGGCCACTTGAAATGTTAAAAAAAAAAAATCACCCTCCAAAAAGCTCTTTGGCTGAAGAAAAAATGAAAGTGATCACTCAAAAAAAAAGGAACAAAAATAAGAATACACGTACCATTTCTTAGAAGTGGAGATTCATGATTAAGTTCACTTATGAATTTGGTATTAAAAGCTGTCTCTCTTTTCCCGTTTTTAAGTATAATTGCTCCACCATATTGTGTTAGTTTCTGCTACACGACAATGTGAATCAACTGTATGTACACACACGCCCTTCCCTCTTGAGACCCCCTCTTGCCACCCCCAATCCCACCCTCTAGGTCATCACAGGGCACTGAGCTGGGCTTCCCCGCGCTGAAGAGCAAAAGCTAGCCCTTTCATAAGTTGTATTCAGAGGACAGACTAATTAATTGCCACAGAGGATAAAAAGGAAGAACAAAGGCCATGAAGATCTAAGTCAGTTGTGAAACAGAAGAGTCAAGATGGGAGCAGAAAGAAGTTTACTATAAGTAATAAGAAGATACAGGAAAAGGCCACCGTAATACAAACAGTATGGACTGGTATACAAAGAGATACACAGACAAATGTAGAGCAGAATAGAGACCTCAAAAATACATCCCACTTGGGATTTCCCTGGGGGTCCAGTGGTTAAGACTTTGCCTTCCAATGCATGGGGTATGGGTTCGATCCCTGGTCAGAGAATTAAGATCCAACACGCCTCACAACCAAAAAACTAAAATGTGTGTGTGTGTGTGTGTGTGTGTGTGTACACATATATATAACCAAACATAAAACAGAAGCAATATTGTAACTAATTCAATAAAGACTTAAAAATGGTCCACATCAAAAAAAAAAATCTTAAAAAAAAAAAAATAGATCCCATTTTGTATGTGACTTTGACACATACTAAAGGTGACTCGTCAAGGCTGTATATTGTCACCCTGCTTATTTAACTTATATGCAGAGTACATCATGCGAAATGCCAAGTTGGATGAAGCACAAGCTGGAATCAAGACTGCCAGGAGAAATATCAATAACTTCGGATACGCAGATGACACCACCCTTATGCCAGAAAGTGAAGAAGAACTAAACCACCTTTTGATGAAAGTGAAAGAAGAGAGTGAAAAAGCTGGCTTAAAACTCAACATTCAGAAAACTAAGATCATGGCATCCAGTCCCATCACTTCAAGGCAAATAGATAGGGAAACAGTGGAAACAGTGGCAGACTTTATTTTTGGGGGCTCCAAAATCACTGTAGATGGTGACTTCAGCCATGAAATTATAAGACACTTGCTCCTTGGAAGAAAAGCTATGACCAACCTAGACAGCATAGTAAAAACCAGAGACATTACTTAACCAACAAAGGTCCAAATAGTCAAGGCTGTGGATTTTCCAGTAGTCACGTATGGAAGTGAGAGTTGGACTGTGAAGACAGCTGAGCACCGAAGAATTGATGCTTTTGAACTGTAGTGTCGGAAAAGACTCTTGAGAGTCCCTTGGACGGCAAGGAGATCCAACCAGTCCATCCTAAAGGAAATCAGTCCTGAATATTCATTGGAGGGACTGATGCTGAAGCTGAAACTCCAATACTTTGCCATCTGATGCGAAGAACTGACTCATTTGAAAAGACTCTGATGTTGGGAAAGGTATAAGGCAAGAGGAGAAGTGAACAACAGAGGATGAGATGGTTGGATGGCATCACAGACTCAATTGGACATGAATTTCAGTAAGCTCCGGGAGTTCGTGATGGACAGGGAAGCCTGGCGTGCTACAGTCCATGGGGTCGCAAAGAGTTGGACATGACTGAGCAACTGAATGGAACTGAAAGGTGACTCTTCAAAGCTATGGGGAAAGGAGGTTTGCTTAGTACATTGTATTGAGAAATTGGATTCTCTAAGACATGAAGAAATGATGCAGGGAAGGAATTCCTGAAAGGCCAACATACACATAAAGATAGTCTCACAAGAAAGGAGAGAAATAAAAATTCATATGACAATTAGATACTTCACATCTATTAAAATACAAAATTTAGAAAAACTGGGAAGATGTAAAAATAATAGGCTCCTTGTGCAGTACCGGTGGGTATATATCCTAGTACTGGAAAGACTTCTGGAAAGTCACTTTAGCTGTCCTTGGTAACATCTAGGGTGCACACACTGTTACTGTTAGTCCTCTCTTAAGCATTCATCCCAGAGAAATTTTCCGTCACGGTAGTAAAGTGGCAATTTTAAAAGATGCTTTTAATGCATGATTTTGATATTGCAAACAAGCTGAGTGTCCAACAAATGAGAATGAGTAAGTTAAATATAGAACATACTTATAATATTAATACTACTATCCTTAAAGTAATATAAATGAGATCACTTTCAACACCGTGGGCAGTCGTTTCATACAAGGTACTGGGCAAAAGGCTAAAAAGAGTTCTGAACACAATACCATTCTCATAAATTTAAAGACACAAATACACACAAAACAGCACCACATTTTCCAAATATAAGTGAATTTAAGAATACGGTGTACTTTCCTGCGGGAACAGTGGTTAAGACACCATGCTTCCAATGCAGGGGGCACGGGTTCAATCCCTGGTTGGGGAACTAAGATTCCACATGCCTCGAAGTGCAGCCCCCCCCCCCCAAAAAGAATATGCATAAAGTACATGAGAATGGATATCAATAGCAAAAGATTCATGAAACCATGGGAAAAAAATAAAGAGGAAATTAAATAATTGAGTACATACTAGGTAGGGGCCTAACATGGGCTTATGGTTCCATTGTGCTGATTAATAAAACTTTCTGTCCTATATTTACCTTTCAAATTATTATTTAAAACACTAGCCTGCTCATCCTTTAGATTCGGTTTGTATTTGCAGAACATCTACAAGTATGAAGTATTTAATACTCTCACATTCTTTCAGGTAACGCTCACAAGAAACATGGATGTTTGTTGTGATTGTATACATTTTGCAAAAAGGAAACAGTGCCTGCACTTAAGGAATTTTCCCAAGGTTGCATATTTAGCAAGCTAGAAAGAAGAGGTTGAAACCTAGGTGTGTGGAATATATTACAATTCCTCCAGCACACTTCACCTGAACTATGTGGTCTTCAGTTCAGTTCAGTCGCTCAGTCGTATCCAACTCTTTGTGACCCCATGAACTGCAGCACACCAGGCCTCCCTGTCCATCACCAACTCCCAGAGTTTACCCAAACTCATGTCCATGTGGTCTTAGGGCTCCTCATTCAAACCTGTGGATCATAAATCATGTTACCAGACCCTATATACACTAGATTGTATACAACACCCTAAGAGCAATGAACAGATGCCGATGTTGCTGTGATAGAGTCAACCACAACACACAAAATAAGAATATATAAATCTTGCCATGAAGCCTCCTCCTTGTGGGATCCCAAAGGAACTATACACAAGAAGGTATGTTTTTGTTGTTGTTCAGTTGCTCATGTGTCCTACTCTTTGTGATCCCATGGACTGCAACACACCAGCTTCCCTGTCCTTCACTATCTCCCAGAGTTTGCTCAAACTAATGTCCACTGAGTCGGTGATGCCATCCAACCATCATTCTCTGCCGCCCCCTTCTCCCTCTGCCCTCAATCTTTCCCAGCATCAGCATCTTTTCCAGTAAGTCAGCTGTTCACATCAGATGGCCAAAGTACTGGAGCTTTGGATTCAGCATCAGTCCTTCCAATGAGTATTTAGGGTTGATTTCCTCAAGAAGGTATAGGTGCTTTAAAAATGCAATTGAATATCTTGGCTCAACCTGCATGCTTTCTCCTTTCTCTCCCTCAAATGAATATGACCAAGACCTGAATCTACTAAACCAGAATTTTATCCTCTTTGGAGCAAGGTAGTAACAGTCCCAGGTTTGATTCCTGGGTCAGGAAGATCCCCTGGAGAAGGGAATGGCAACCCACTCAAGTATTCTTGCCTGGAGAATCCCATGGGCAGAGGAACCTGTCAGACCATAATCCATGGGATGGCATAGAGTCGGGCACAACTGAGCAACTAACACTTGTCTGTCTTTGAGCAGCAGTTTCAGCTGAGGCTCCAAAACAGAGAAAAATAAGTGCTTCTGACAGAGATGCACCAACATCTCTGTCCCCCTCTCCTGGACATAATACTGGACTACATTTTACAATATCTCTTGTATGTAGGTAGGGCCCTATAATTATATTTCAACAATAAAATGTAAGGGAAAGAAACAATCTCACCCCCTAGTCCAATCAGCTAAAGGTGGGGCCATCCTCCTTGCATCAGTAGTTACTGATGCATCAGTGCTTATTGATGCCATCTTCCTTACGTGAGGAGCTATTCCTACTGAAAGTGCCACCTCAAACTCAATGGATTAAAACAACAACCATTTATTTCAGGCACAGTCAGCAAGTTGGTAACTTAGGCGAGACACAGAGGGTGGTACTTCTCATCTCACTGCGGACGCCTTCTGTGTGTGCAGTGTGATGTAGGTCAGCTGGCCTCTGTACTCCAGGCAGTTAGCTGGCAGTTGGCTGAAGGGACAGAATAGCTGAGCACATGTCTCTCATTCATTATCTAGCAGACAGATCCAGACTGTTCATATGGGAATGGCAGGGTTTCAAAGGAAAAAAAGCAGAAGTTTCCTGAGGGCCAGGATCAGAACTGGGTCAGTGTCATTCCTGCCACACGCTATTGGCCCAAAGCAAGAAATAAAGGCAGTGCAGGCTGAAGAAACAAGTATCCAGACTCTACCTTTTGATGGAAGAACCACAAAGCCAAATTGCCAAGACTGTGGACACAAGGAAGGGTACCTACCAGCTTCCCCAGGCCTTTTTTCATAGTAGTCCTCAAATTTTATAGAACACACCATAAAAGGTGTTGTAGAGGCTCTATAAAGATTCTTAAACCACAGTCCACAGATCTTCAAGGGATTCATTTCAGGAGCTCCATGAAGTTTATGAGAGAAAAAAATGCAGTTATATAAATTAATTTCTAACTGATGTTACCATTTCCTTCACTTTATTAATGTGACAAACACTATACAATACCAGTGACATTGTCACCAACAGAAGTCACAGATGTTTCCTAATGTATTACAGTTGTTAAAGGTACCTCAAAATACTGTTTTGTTCATGATTACTTCAAAAGTACATAAGTTGTTAGACCTGCCACTTCAGTCTTATTATTTAATGTGTAATAAAGAAGCACATCTATTACTCTCAACATATTTTATTAACATTTTGACTATTGTATTCTATTCACTTAAAAACACTATCCTGAGAAAGGGTCCCTAAGCTTCACCAGACTATCAAAGGAAACCATCATGCAAAATTAGACTCTCCACAAAGAAGACAGCAAAGACACTAGGAAAAGAAACCTGGATATCGAACAATGGCACAGAGCAGAGCTCCTCCCAACAAACACCAAACTACTCTGGCCAATAACATGACCAAGAAATAAAACTCCTTTGTTTGAAGCCACTGAGATTTGGGCCTGTGGTTAGAGCACAACTGTGCAGTTTAGACCACTAAGTTACCAAAACCATTCAGCCCGTCTTTGATATCCAAATGTAAGAACTGGGACCATAAAGAAGGCTGAGCACTGAAGAACTGATGCTTTCGAACTGTGGTGCTGGAAGACTCTTCAGAGTCCCTTGGACAGCAAGGAGGTCCAACCAGTCCACCCTAAAATCAACCCTGAATATTCACTGGAAGGACTGATGTTGAAGCTGAAGCTCCAATATTTTGGCCACCTGATGCAAACAGCAGAGTCACTGGAAAAGACCCAGATGCTGGGAAAGATTGAAGGCACGAGGAGAAGGGGACGACAGAGGATGAGACGGTTGGATGGTATTACCAACTCAATGGACATGAGTTTGAGCAATCTCCAGGAGATGGTGAAGGACAGGGAAGCCTGGCGTGCTGCAGCCGATGGGGTTGCAAAGAGTCAGACACAACTTAATGACTGAACAACAACTACATAAAATGAGATGAGTTAATTAAAAGTAGATTCATTAGGATTATTACCCCTTATTCTACCCCAAAACAAGTAGAAGTATCCCCAAAACTCATTTTTAGACTGTCTAACAGGAGAAACAAGTAGAATCTTCCTCCCTGGCTGATGGTATATATAGAGCCCAATAAACTTGTGATGAGGTTGGAATGCGAGAGAGTTGTCGGCAGAAACTGATATGGGTTCTCTGGGAGATATGACAGCAAGGGCCTAGCTGAAGCATCACCTCAGCGCAGAATAGAAATGAACTTCACTTTGAGAACTCAGTGGATCAAGGAAGCTAAGTTCCCATGTGGACCCTGTGAAATTTGATCCATGCTTAAGCTGTTTAAAAGGACCTCATTGAAAAGGACTGCCCACAGAGGCAAAGCATTCCCAGTGACGTGCCTTGACTGGCAGGATAGGGAGGAGCTATAGGAAGTCAACAGAGAGTAGGTTTATTGCCCAAGATAGACTGAGGTACAGAGGTCCCCACTGGAGGTCTCTGAGAATACCCCAAAAGACCACCCACTGGATGCCTCCCCTTAACAAAGGCCTTCTGACAGCCATACCATAAAAAGACAACAACCATTAAAAACATTGCCTCTGCCTTTTGTAAAGCCCCCACTCCATATTCTCCAGCTCTGAAGAAGCCAAATTCAGCAGTTAACTGGGAAAGAGGTGGGACAAGAAGACGGAAAGAATGGACCACAACCTTTCCCTCTCCTGCCTAGCCTCAAGTCACAAGTTACATCTGATTTTGGAGGAAAGGGGTATTGGCAGGTCTGAAGTTTTGACATTGGATTAGATTGGACTTTTTACTCTTGCAAACGAAACTAATCTGATTCCTCAAAATGACTGGAAAAGAATGAAATCTCCCTACATCATCCAAGAAGTAAGGATTAAATTTTTTTACAAAAACGTTTGTGAGGAAAGAATGATTCCAATTTATACTCCATTACAGTGACAAAAGGAACCCAAACCAACTCACAAAATCCATCAGAAAATGGATTCCACATGCTTCAGCCCAGAGTTTTCTCCACACAGCCTGACTGGCTTCTCCTCCCTCACAAATAAGGTAAAAGGTAAACGGAGAGATAAAAGTGTGAGGTCAGAGAACTTTCCACAGGTCACTCAGTGCAGTGAGAGGCCGGCCCAACCTTCACTTTGCTTATTCTGCATGGAGATGTCTCTGAAACTGCCTGCAAGAGAGCTTTTCCACCTCTGTCCGCAGGCATGGGAATCTTTATGGTTTGTTTTAATGAAAGTGACACGTCTGAGAAGAGACAGGCTTCTGAAATCAGATGGGTTTGGTCAAGCATTCTCCTGCCCTTTGCATCTTTCTGAAAGTACTCCTTTGAAAACTGGTGGTGGTGGTGAACAAGGTGACCATATTTCTAGAGGAAAATTTTCAGAAAGGGAGAAGAGATCCAAGCATGCGGTTCTCATCTGAAGCCATATGAAGCCAAACATAAGCAGGACACCCCAACTGAGAATTAATCATGACAGCTCCTAAGCATCTGGGGGGGACCCAGACTTCTGGCCCACTTGCTCATGAAGAGCTTGCAGTCACCTCTCCTCCCCACAGAGGGATAAGTGGCTTCTCTTCCAATAAACTCCCCACTACTGGCTTTCTTCACTGGTTTTTCCTTTTCTGTAATCATGATTCCATCATCACATGCTTCCTCTTGGGCCAATTAATCTTCCATTTCCATGCCTCATCTCATCTCTGGAAAATGTGGCTTCATATTTCAGCTTTTTCTCAGCAGGACTCCAAGAGTAGTCTATAGTTCTTGAAGAGTCTTGAATCCAATCATGACATCAACTAGAGTTGCCAGGCTTCCAGATTTAGAGGATTATATTAGGTCTTCAGTCATTTTAAGGTGAGTTTCTATTTGGCAGCCTAAAGCTAACATCTTAAAATGTTCATACCCACTGATAATAATAACATCAGCACACCATCATAATAAATATGCATAGTAATTAGTATGTTCCAGACCTGTTCTAAGGGTTTGGGATATATTAACTCATTTAATTCTCACAATAACTCTAGAAGGTAAGTATTATTTTCTCTACAGAAATGGAGGCAACAAACTTGCAAAAAAAACTTGCACAAGTTCACACAGTAAGTATGTGGCAAAAGCAGGATTCAGGGCTGCCATATATGGATGTGCAGGTTGTACACTGCACTCCATTAGGAAGAAGTCATTTGCATCAGCTGATAAACAACCTGTTCAACCTTCCACACCAGGAATATGAACCCAGAAGGACACTCCAGAATTCTTATGAGTTCTCTAGTCAAGACAGTTAATGCACAGCCCAAGATTTATGTATGAAGACATTTATCACAGAATTATTTATATTACAAAGGTTAAAAAAAAAAAAGCAACAATAGAGGAATGACTAAGGCAATTACATCAAAACCACTTCCTAATTATTTTCAAACAAAAATAATGCTTTTAAAAGATACATACAAGTTACCTTAAATTATGGTAAGAGATGAAAAGAAGCAATATAAAAAATCTAAAAAGTCTGTAGGGTAAAAATAGAAACACACCGGCCACCATGAGCTCCTGATATGACACATCCTGTGACCAGCCAGATGCCTATGGCAAGTCAATTAATGCGGTATATAACATTTCATCTCTTTTCCTTCAGTATGATTTCCTTTGGAGATGGTCCTTTCCCTCCTCCACATGATCCTAGAAGGATGCCACTTATGGGATCCCATCCTTTTGATCCTTTTGACCACTAGAATGGACATAGAACAAGCTTGGCCAAGTTCTGTCTCTATTCCAGATACTTTACTCCCGACTGAGGACACAAAAGGGTCGAGAGTGGTTTGAGCAACAACGTAAAGAATTCTTCTGCAGTGTCTGCACACTGACAGTTTAGTGAATTTCTACTTCAAGCTTCTCTGATCAGGCCTGGCTCTTGTCCTTTCTAAGATCTGATTCTATGGACTACCTAGTATCCTTCTTTGCTAGTTATTAAGTGGTTCTCAGATCAAACCACACCCTGCTTTACTTGGAGAGGGTGAGGCCTGTGCAAATCATCATTCTTTTCCGTCATTCTGATTCAAGTCAACTCTGCCACAAATGGTGGGGAGGGAGCCTGGAAGACAGGAGCAAGAACCTGCTCCTCCTGAACAAACATAAAGTATTTCAGTGACACCTGGGCAGGATCTCTCCACCCCAGTAGCACTAATTGGTTCCACAAACAGTGGAACACAAACCAAGGCATGGTTTCTATTATTCAGCTTTTATTTCCACGCTCTCTGAACTAGCCTCATTGTCCCTCCTCTCAGTCCCAAATTACCAGCATCAAGCAGAGCCTTTTTGCAGAGGTCACGGTACCGATCCATTACGGTCTCACCTGCAAGTCTCTCTGTTCTGATCACCCCAATTTCCTCCTACTGTGTCCTGAGCCCTAGCAGTGGGACTGGTTCTTGCAGTTACTAATTTTATATTAGTCCGGAAAAGGCAACCCACTCCAGTATTCTTGCCTGGAGAATCCCAGGGACGGGGGGAGCCTGGTGGGCTGCTGTCTATGGGGTCTCACAGAGTCGGACACGACTGAAGTGACTTAGCAGCAGCAGCAGCAATGTTCTGTAATGGCCTTTTCAGTCCTCCAACACCCAATTAATCCAGACACCTTATTAAACCCTCTCTGGTTAAAATAGCTGGAATGGCTTCTCTTTTCCCAGCTGACCCACCTTCTTCTCAAGGAATTGCATTGATTCTTTTTCTCAAGCTAGTCAGGCCTCTCATTGTTGACTAAAATTTAAGAAACCTAATAGGGGGCTTCCCAGTTAGCTCAGTGGTACAGAATCCACCTGCCAATGCAGCAGACGTGGGTTTGATCCCTGGATTGGGACAGTCCCCTGGAGTAGGAAATGGTAACTCACTCCAGTAATCTTGTCTGGAGAATCCAATGGACAAATAGATAAAACAACAAGGTCCTACTGTATAGCACAAGGAATTATATTTAGTATCATGTGATAAACCATAATGAAAAAGAAAAAAGATAGAAACTTAATAGAGTTATTATCTACCAATGTGGAAGCTGAGACTTAACAATGGCTAATGAACTTGCCAGAAGTCACATGGCAAATAACAGGTGAAACTGTGGCTCAAACTCAGGTCCACCTAATTCTGAAGCTTCCTGGTGACCCAGGGGCTAAGACTTCGCATCCTCAATGCAGGGGTCCCAGGTTCCATCCCTGGTCAGGAAACCAGACTCCACAAGCTGCAACTAAAGATCCTGCATGCCTCAACTAAGACCCAACACAGTCAAATACATTAAAAATATTTTTTGAATAAATAAAAAATTTAAAAATACAGCAGTTTTTGCCTTCTTCTCCAGATGACAAAAGTATTCAACTAAAACTTATTTTTAAAAGTAGAACCTGACAACTTCTGTCCTCAACAAGATGACATCCTCTGGCCCTGCCCACTCATCCCCCACCAAGTACCATAATAAACACTGCAAATAACTCAAGAGACAGTCAAAGTGGAACTCTGAAAGGTAGAAGAAGAGGAAGATCTGGTTTGAGACCCCAGAAATGGAGAAGCAGCACAGCGGCTGGGGATCACATGACCTTTCAACCTACAGGAGGAGGTAACCTCAGCCAGATGTTTCCTGATGCCCAGCCTGGCAACAGAGGCAGCCCAGGTAGGTTCATTCCTCAGGAGCCCACCGAAACACCAGGTGAGCCCAGAAGTCAGGGTCCACCAAATGCTCCACTGATAGGGAGGAGCCAGCGGGGCACTGTCTCCTTCCCCACTGGGCCTGAGACCCCCACCTCACCGCCACTACAACCAACCCCCAGACACCACACAGGTGGGAGATGCCAGAAAGGGAAATATGCCAAAATACGAGGTCATCATGTAGAGCTGGATTAGCTTTATAGGCAATAATGGAAAAGAATATCAAAATGGGGGAAAAGGCAGTTTTTTTCTGAAAGCATTTGCTTTGCTGTCAGATACCAGTGGGGCCTGACAGGTGTGGACAAAGTCCATGCAGATGTGACTCAGAGCCTGGAGAGCCCCCTGGAATATGGAGAGACAGACAATCCATTTCCTGGCCCCTGGGGACAAAATGAGGGTGAGAGGGTTTTATCTGTCAGATTGCGCATGACAAGGATTCAGGGTTGCATACCATTCCTGACTTTGTTGAAAAAACAGCCTCTTACATAGGTTTGCAACCATTCTACTGTTCAGGATATTTTTCAGGTATAATATTTTTAAGAAGTCCACATCCCACCTATTCTTCTCTTTATAGAAACAGGTTTTAAGGATAAATATTTTGTAAGATAAAAGCAAAATACTGTGTCAACTGAGCTGCAGAGGTTGACTAGGGAAAGAGAGAACTCAGGTAAATGTACGAGTCAAGAGGGTAAACCTAGAAAATAGTTTGGTTTCAACTTTTATTTCTAGTTTTGCAAAGTAGCATCAAAACTAGGAGATTTTCCTCTGTGTTGCTGTAAAAAGTACAAGTTGGCTCAAAAGGTCACCAGGGATCTGTCAGGGCTCAGCTCCCTGCAGAAAGCACTTTACTCTTCCCAGAAAATGACTTTACAAAGAAGTAACTCTCAGGATATTTACAAAACGAGAGAAGGAAGCCAGCACTCCACACTTTTCCTGGATTTGAAATCCTACTGACCTAATCAGCAACTTCCCTGGAATAAGGAGTTTTTGGTGGGTGACAAGAAAGAAGTGACAGACAAGCTCCACTTTCAAACTATCATTATGGTACATTTCCCTGTATCACATGCCAGAGCAGCAAAATAAAATAATTGCACTAACACTAGAGAGAATTTACCGGAATGTTGGTAGAAAGCTTTCCAGGGAACTCATTCACTTGTTTATTTAACAAATAATTATTGAGCAGTTTCTAGATGACAGATACTGTTCTAGGCACTGGAAAAATGGCATTTAAAAAAAAAAACTTCCTCAGGAAGCTTACATAGGGGTGAGAGTAAGCGTAAGCATATAATGTCAGACGGTGATGAGTGTTATGAAGAAAGATGAAATAGATTAAAGGAGGCAGAGTCAGGAAGATAGGGTACAGGAGCAGTATTTTATTTTAAATGCTTAAAGATAATCACTCTGAGGAGGTGGCATTTACGTAGAGACAAAATGGAGCAGGAGATGTGTGTGCATGACTGTAAAATTAAAGAATCCTGGCAGAGCCAACCAAAGGTGGATTGAACACCACTTGATCAGCACTACTTGGACAATCGGTCTGAGGGGCCCCCACCAGCCCCACTAAGGAAGAAAACCTTGCGATGGTCAACCCATTTTTTAGCCTCGTTTCACTTCCTCATTCCTGCTCCTGTACAAAATGCCTTTTATTTTGTACAGCTCCTTGGACTCCTTTCTATCTGCTAGACTGGATGCTGCCCAACTTAGATTGATTTCTGCTCAAATAAACTCTTAAAAATTGTAATGTGCCTTAGTTTCTCTTAACAGTTGTGGTGTCAGAAGACAGAATTAAAGGAGAGCCCTGGGAGCCACGAGCAATCAGGTGCATGTACCACTGAGTTCCTGAGCTCACTGCCCCTGGATGTTGGTGGGGGGGAGAAGGGGGGGCAGTAAGGGGATCAGTTCCTCTCCACAGCCTTTGCACTGTGAGCTTTCAGACTTCACAGGAACATTTATTTTTGTAGACTGGGTCTGGAAATCAGCCAAGTCAGACTGGATCCAACTTAAAAACCAGACTGGGTCTGAGGTCAGATGGGTCCAATTTAGAAACCAGACCAGTTCCAGCATCAGAATGGTTCCAACTTAGAAACCAGATCAGGTCTGGGGTTGTACTGGGGCCAACCTGGATCGAACTGAGTCTAGTGTGAGGTCCCAGATGAATAAAATTTGATTCAAGGCTGAAAAAGCAGGTTAAACTTACTAAAGATTATCTGGAATTACAGTGGCTACCGTGGAAAATTTTAACCTAGGTAAGCTTATCCACTTATGAACTGTCGTAGGGAAAAGGGCGTCTCAGGAAAGGACTCCTCATAAAGGGTAAAGCAGAAGTTACCTCTCCTCCTCTATGGTGTCCTATGGCCAGGATGGAACCTGCTGGAACCCCATACTCACTCCAGAGCCAGGAATGGGATATCAGAAAAACTGGCTTAGAAGCAGGCAAAAGATAAGAATTCTTGCCAAAGTCAACTCTCCAAAATAATGTGTGTGGTGACTCATCAAAAAGGAGGCAGGTAGATGTCCATCGGTAGACAAATGGATAAGAAATCTGTGGTACATATACACAATGAAATATTACTCAGCTATTAAAAAGAATGCGTTTGAATCAGTTCTAATGAGGTGGATGAAACTGGAGCCTATTATACAGAGCAAAGTAAGTCACAAAGAAAAACACCAATACAATATATTAACACATATATATGGAATTTAGAAAAATGGTAATGATGACCCTATATGCGAGACAGCAAAAGAGACACAGATGTAAAGAACAGACTGTTGGACTCTGTGGGAGAAGGCGAGGGTAGGATGATTTGAGAGAACAGCACTGAAGCATGTATATTAACATATGTGAAATAGATCGCCAGTCCAGGTCCGATGCATGAGACAGGTTGCTCAGGGCTGGTGCACTGGGATGACCCTGAGGGATGGGATGGGGAGGGAGGTGGGAGGGGGGTTCAAGATGAGGAACACATGTACACCCATGGCTGATTCATGTCAATGTATGGCAAAAACCACTACAATATTGTAATTATCCTCCAATTAAAAAGAAAAAAAGTTAAAAATAACATAAATAAATAAAAAAGGAGGTAGGACTTCCCTGGTCACACAGGTGGATACTATACATAGAAAACCATAAAAGTGCCACCAAAAAACCACTAGAGCTAATCAAGGCATTCAGTGAAATCACAGAAAGTAAAATTAATACACAGAAATCCCTTGCATTCCTATACACTAACAATGAAAAATCAAAAAGATAAATTAAGGAAACAATCCCATTTACCATTGCAACAAAAGGAATAAAATCAGTTCAATTCAGTTCCGTTCAGTCACTCAGTTGTGTCCCACTCTTTGAGACCCCATGGACTGTAGCACGCCAGGCCTCCCTGTCCATCACCAACTCCCAGAGTTTACCCAAACTCATGTCCATTGAGTCAGTGATCCCATACAACCATCCCATCCTCTGTCATCCCCATTTCCTCCTGCCCCCCAAAATTCCCAGCATCAGGGTCTTTTTCAATGAGTCAGTTCTTTGCATCAAGTGGCCAAAGTATTGGAGTTTCAGCTTCAGCATCAGTCCCTCCAATGAATATTCAAGACTGATTTCCTTTGGGATGGACTGGTTGGATCTCCTTGCAGTCCAAGGGACTCTCAAGAGTCTTCTCCAACACCATAGCTCAAAAGCATCAGTTCTTTAGCAGTCAGCTTTCTTTATAGTCCAACTCTCACATCCATACATGACTACTGGAAAAACCATAGCCTTGACTAGACGGACCTTTGTTGGCAAAGCAATGTCTCTGCTTTTTAATAGCTGTCTAGGTTGGTCATAACTTTCCTTCTGAGGAGTAAGCATCTTTTAATTTCATGGCTACAGTTACCATCTGCAATGATTTTGGAGCCCAAAATAATAAAGTCTGCCACTGTTTCCACTGTTTCCCCATCTATTTGCCATGAAGTGATGGGACCGGATGCCAAGACTTTAATTTTCTGAATTTTGAGCTTTAAGGAACTTTCTCACTCTCCTCTTTTACTTTCATCAAGAGGCTCTTTAGTTCTTCACTTGCTGCCATAATGATGGTGTCATCTACATATCTGAGGTTATTGATATTTCTCCTGGCAATTTTGATTCCAGCTTGTGCTTCATCCAGCCCAGTGTTTCTCATGATGTACTCTGCATATAAGTTAAATAAGCAGGGTGACAATATACAGCCTTGACGTACTCCTTTTCCTATTTGGAACCAGTCTGTTGTTCCATGTCCAGTTCTAACTGTTGCTTCTTGACCCGCATACAGGTTTCTCAGGAGGCAGGTCAGGTGGTCTGGTATTCCCATCTCTTTCAGAATTTTCCACAGTTTATTGTGATCCACACAGTCAAAGGCTTTGGCGTAGTCAATAAAGCAGAAATAGATGTTTTTCTGCAACTCTCTTGCGTTTTTTATCATCCAGCGGATGTTGGCAATTTGATCTCTGGTTCCTCTGCCTTTTCTAAAACCAGCTTGAACATCTGGAAGTTCACGGTTCACGTATTGCTGAAGCCTGGCTTGGAGAATTTTGAGCATCACTTTACTAGCGTGTGAGACGAGTGCGACTGTGAAGTAGTTTGAGCATTCCTTGCATTGCCTTTCTTAGGGATTGGAATGGAAACTGACCTTTTCCAGTCCTGTGGCCTCTGCTGAGTTTTCTAAATTTGCTGACATATTGAGCGCAGCACTTTAACAGCATCATCTTTGGGGATTTGAAATAGCTCAGCTGGAATTCCATCACCTCCACTAGCTTTCTTCAAAGTAATGCTTCCTAAGGCCCACTTGACTTCACACTCCAGGATGTCTGGCTCTATGTGAGTGACCACACCATTGTCGTTACTTGGGTCATTAAGATCTTTTTTGTATAGTTCTTCTGTGTATAATTCTTCTCTTCCTAATATCTTCTGCTTCTGCTAGGTCCATACTGTTTCTGTCCTTTATTGTGCCCATCTTTGCATGAAATGTTCCCTTGGAATGTTCTAATTTTCTTGATGAGATCTCTAGTCTTTGCCATTCTATTGTTTTCCTATTTCTTTGCATTGATCACTTAGGAAGGCTTTCTTATCTCTCCTTGATATTCTTTGGAACTCTGCATTCAGATGGGTATATCTTTCCTTTTTTCCTTTGCCTTTCCCTTCTCTTCTTTTCTCAGCTATCTGTAAGGCATCCTCCAACAACCACTTTGCCTTCTTGCATTTCTTTTTATTTGGGATGATTTTGGTCACTGCCTTCTGTACGGTGTTACAAACCCCTGTCCATAGTTCTTCAGGCACTCTGTACATCAGATCCAATCCCTTTAATCTATTCATCACCTCCGCTGCATAATCATAAGGGATTTAGGTCATATCTGATTGACCTAGTAGTTTTCCCTACTTTCTTCAACTTAGGCCTGAATTTTTCAATAAGGAGCTCATGATCTGAGTCATAGTCAGCTCTAGGTCTTATTTTTGCTGACTGTACAGAGCTTCTCCATCTTGGGCTGCAGAGCATAATCCACCTGATTTCGGTCTTGACCATCTGGTGATATCCATGGGTAGAGTCATCTCTTGTGTTGTTGGAAGAGGGTGTTTGCTATGACCAGTGAATAGCCATCATTTTAAAATCTACAAACAATAAATGCTAGAGATGATGTGGAGAAAAGGGAACCTTTTTGCACTGTTAGTTGGAATGTAACTGATACAGCCATTATGGAAAACAGTACAGAGATTCCATTAAAAAACTAGGAATAAATCTACCATTGTTGTTGTGCAGTCACCTAGTCATGTCCAACTCTTTGCGACCCCATGGACTGCAGCACACCAGGCATCTCCCTTCCTCACTACCTCCCAAAGTTTGCCCAAGTTCATGTTCATTGCATCAGTGATGCCGCCCAGCCATCTCAGCCTCTGAGGCCCTCTTTTCCTTCTTCCCTCCATCTGTCGCGGCATCAAGGACTTTTCCAATGAGTCAGATTTTCATATCAGATGACCAAAATACTGGAGTTTCAGCTTCAGTATCAGTCCTTCCAATGAACATTTAGGGTTGATTTCCTTTAGAATTGACTGGTTTGACCTCCTTGCTGTTCAAGGGACTCTCAAGAGTCTTCTCCAACACCACAGTTTTAAAGCATCAATTATAAGATACCCAGCCTCATGGGAAAATTTAACACTGG
This sequence comes from Cervus canadensis, assembly GCF_019320065.1. Lineage (NCBI taxonomy): Eukaryota > Metazoa > Chordata > Mammalia > Artiodactyla > Cervidae > Cervus > Cervus canadensis. Next base: position 50,687,583 of record NC_057407.1, read on the forward strand.
AAATACACATTTGGAAGATATCACCCACATAGCTGGAATTCGAAGCAATGAGCATCTTCTTGTTTAGTCTCCTGAATTTTACTGGTTGACTGGATGTATGCAAAAATAATAGAAATTTCTGTCTCTGGAGCTTATATGATCAAAGTAGACATGCTTTTGTACCTTTAAGATTGCAACCAGGTTACTAGCTCTGCTAAAGAAATCTGATGGGAACAAATGTGAGGATAAAATATAAGGAAAACCAAAGAAGAGAATTTAGGCAAAGATCATCAAAAATTATTCATAGAATATATCAAAAAGCATGTCTGAAACACATACATATACACACACATATGGGAGTCGCAAGTTACCTACACATACACATATGCATAAAAGTCAGGTACACAAACAAGCACACACACTTGCTGTGAGCATTTGTGCTTAATTATTCATAAAGAATAAAGTCAAGTTCCATTTTTAATTCTCTATCTCTAATCATCCTTCTCCTGTCTCTCCCTGCTCATCTCAAATCAGAATTCCAATTTATAAGATGATTCTCGCCATACCAAACACTTAGAATTAGGGGAAAGGGGTATTTTTTACAAGCTAACTTGGGATCTGTTATCATTTTTTAAAGACGACACTTGATTTCTCACCTGATGTGCTAAAGAATGGCAGAGAGGAGGCCTCTGGGGAGCGAATGAGATTTTCATAGTTTAAACTCTAAAAATAACAGCCCCATAACACTGAATCTCATTACCGAGCACAGAGCACTCTCGCCTCTCCTTCTACCATGGCGTTCGCAAGATGCCTTTCAGAAGCCCACACATTCACTCCTCCCCCATCACACATAAACACAAACACACACAGACACATACATCCCACCAGCTACGCTGTTACCTCTGGCAAACTTGGAAAATATGTGTCAGAACTAGAGCCTTCTCTTGTCACGTTATCATAATTTACTGCCCAGGAAATGAGTCTGTGGTTGCAGACCACTGTGTGCCTTATGTGGCAGATTTGGGCAGAGTCCGTGAGCATAATGAATGCAGCTGCACGTCCAGAGAGCTGGGAGGATGGAAATTCAGACCCAGAGTGAATTAGAGAAAGAGAAAACCCAAGCCAGAGGCACGACCCAGCTCACTCAAGCTTTGTCAGTCACTGTTTACATCATGCTCACCCATAAAATAGATAATGACAATACTTCCACATATTTCTAAGCTGCTCCTCTCTGGGGAAGTCTGAAAGTTCATAGTGGCCTTGTAAATAAGTTCCAAATCTATAGCAGACAATGAAAGAAACATGAAATTGGCATTTCATCAATCTCTTGATTACACCTCCCTGTGCCTCAGGCAAAGGCTTCCTAAAAGCAATAAGCCAGAGGGAGAGATACACAGCCCACACAAGGATGGCTCATGTCCTGCTCAACTATTTGCCCTTAAATCCTACATCCTCAAAATCTTCTGCCAGAGTGTTCCAGGGGAAACACACCACAGCCTGAGACTCACCTCTTTTCTTCCTACCTCCCCAATCCCCTTCTTCACTGCCTTCTAGAAAGCAGAGCTTCCCATCCTGCCAAGGCCTAGAATTAGCAGAACACATGATTAATATGTCAATTCCACAGACACTTGATGATCTAGGGTTTATAAAACAATTTCAACATCTTGGGGCACTTTAGAGTTTTCACCAGTCTTCACACCACAGTGAATGCTTGCAACGGGCTCTGGGAGAACCAAGTGCGTGCTCCTCTTCTATCATACAGTAGAGTAGGGAAGGCTCAGAGCTGAAGCAACAGAGGCCAAGGTCAAGGAAAGCCTGGCCCTAGGACACTAAGAGGAAGTCCCCAAACTGAGGTCCACCTGAATGAACTATATTAACTTGTCTTTTTTTAATAGGAAAAAAATTCTGGAGTCAGACAGACCTGACTTTGCCACTCAGGCAAACATTAATTCCTCCAAGTCAATTCACTAATCTCTAAAATTGATTTATTGTCCATGCAAAGGCTATGGTGATTAAGGGAGAAGGAGAAATGTAAGCACCAGGCACAGAGCCTGGCCTCTGTTCTGGGAGCATGAGCCTCCTTCGTGCCTCCTCCCCACTCCCCGTGTACCAGCTTCAATACCCACAACGTTATGATCACTGCCGCCAAGGCTGCTCTGATGGGGCCTACACTAACCTGTTCGTGGAGCTTACTACACTCCAGGCGCTGTGCCAAGTGCATTCCAGGGACCCACGTTTAATCCTCACCACAGCCCTACTGAGTAGCACTATATTATGTGCCTTATTTGAAAGCCTAAAACACCCCACCCCACCCCCCCACACACACAACTGATTTTCAGAGCAGGGTTGAGATTTCCTCTCTGGTCTGCTGATCCCACTGTCCTGACCTCAGCCACTCTGGTCCACTGCCTGAACACTCAGCCTCAGTCCTCTGCTATCCTCAAAGACCTGCCTTCTATTTCTTGTCCTCATATGCCCTGAAACCACCTTGCAACCAGACCAATAAACAGCTATTAAGTTCTGCTCACCAGGCTCTCACCTAGGGTTGCCAAATCTAGCAAAGAAAAATTCAGAATGCTCTATTAAGTCTGAATTTCAGGAAAGAAAAGCCAATTTAGGGTAAGTATGTCTCAAATATTGCACACTATGCCGCTCACATTGGACATATTTATCCTAAAAAATTACTTATTGTTCATCTAAGGTTCAAATTTAACTGAGTAGCCTGTATTTTATCTGGCAGTCCTAGGCACTTATTAAACCTCAGTAGCCTCTGTCTATCTATGCCCCAGACCATGCTGCAGAAGTCTTACATCAGTGGATCTGGGGGGAAATCATACCTTTAGTCCTTACATGCTTGAGAAGCTCCCCCTTCTTGGACCTGAGCCAACATTTAGACATTAGCAAGAATATAATACAACCGAGTGTCTGCCTGTCCTGAACCTAAGACTTCCAAAGCCCGTGACTTTCTGCTTTTGCACTCTTGGAAGCCCTAAGTGCTCATGCATGAATTCTCACTACCCTGCTGGAGAGACTATAAGGAGAGGCCTTATGAAGAGAGAGAGAGACCCTGAAACTACACAAAGGAAAACCAAGGAAAGCAGCCACGAGCAAGACTCAAAGCCAGATGTGTACCTTGTCAAGCTATCCCAGCCAAGCCCCAGCCCTTCAAACTATCCTTGACCACGTGTCAGGCACATCAATGAAGAAACCATCTTGCATACTCCAGCCCAGCACAAACAAGTGAAACAGAGACATTCAGTCCCTACTGCTCCATCCAAATTATAGACCCTCCTAGTTATGTCATGATAAGTCATGGTACTTTCCACTACTAAGCTTTTCATCTAGTTTGTCATGCAGTGACAGGTACCTGAAACACAGGCCAAAACATTATTTTCCACAAATTTTATAGTTAACATAAGCACCCAATTCAGCCCAGTTACTACCATGGATTCCTCCCAATGCAACCTACAAACTCGGATTCTAGATCCAAGCTCCTTCTGCAGTGGTGACTTTAAAGGCTGTTGGAGTGTAAGAGTCAGTGTCCATATTTCTCCGTTCTAGCTAGGAGTTGTAGCGTGGCAGGGCACAGCAGGCAGGGATGTTGGGGTTGCTATGTAACAGGGGCGGCCCGGCACCAGCCCACACCCAAGGAGAGCAAGGCCGGGAGGAGACTGTCAGGCACCTGCCTGTTCTCAGCTGGGGCGCCCGCCAATCCTATTAGCTTTGTGCTTTACATAATCACAAAATCCACCCACGCACCTTGCAAAAGAAAAATTCCAGGAACCATGGGCCATAATATCCATCTCAATTATTATCTGGATTGGTACACCAAGGGGAGGGTGGATAAAAGTACGGTGAGGAAAATCTGCTAGCAGCATCAGCAGAAAAATACAAGGGCTTCTAATATCGATTCACAATTTAAAAGATAATAATGTCGTTATTTGACCACTTAAAATTGGTTAAATCATACCCTATGCATTACTCATGTCTGATGTTCAATATAAGGATCAGGCTTGATTTTAGGGGAAGATTTCTTTCTTCTTGATGTTTATGTTTATTTTCCTTCTATTTCAGCTGTGGTAGAAGTAAAACTTCAAGATGATCAATAGACACTGGAACATATGCATGCTTTTGGAATGTATAATTACCTACACTGTGATTCATGGTATCAAGACAGTGTCTCCTCCATTGATAACCTTGGGAGAATTATGAATTCAAAAGTGATGCTGGTAAGAAAAAAATCTTTAGTACTAGGATTTTCCAATAAATTTCATTCTTAATTTTCATTTTTCCCCTGTTGTCTAGAGAATTGAGGTACACATACCTTTAACATGTGGAATCCTATCATCAGTTTATGTCAGGCTTCATTCTGTTTAATTTGACTTTAATTTTTAACTTTTTTCCTATTTCTTAAACTTGCTTATTCCCTTCCATGCCCACCAACAGACAACTTCTCTAATGTGTTTTGTATCTCAACACTGATGTAACTGTTCATGTCTCCTTTCTCTGTGTGAGTTGTTAACCCTGACTATGACAGTGAATTTGTTTTACCTCTTAATTTTTGCTTTATGTACTTTTATGTACGTTAAGTACGTTAACTGGGTGCAGACATTTTAGGGCTATTTTGTCTGCCTAACTGTTTTGATTGGTCCTTTTAGCACTGTAAAATATCCCTCTTTATCTCTGGACTCTGGAAACAATTTCTGCCTTTAAATTTTCTGGTATTAATATAGCTGTCCTGGCTTTTTGATTTCTGTATAGTAAATTAAGAAAAGGGATTCATAATTCCCCAGAATTAATGTCAAAGTCATTGATCCCTTAAAATATGTATATGTATCATCTGAAAACATACCAAGGGTAAAAACCTTTGGACAGAATTAGCTACTGTTGCTGGAAAGGAGACCTCAGAGGAGGGACACTCAGCAGAGAGCACTGGAGTGAGGTCTCTGCACTAATCTACAATGTAGGCACTAGAAAGCAAGAAATTAGTTCAAGGAACGCATTTCTTTTCAAGAACTCAGAGAAATCCCCTCATTTTGACTTAATTGATTTCTCCAGAGCAGACCTTTCATGGAGTAAACTGCCCTGTGGCAGGATCCTTTAACTGAAGGTATATTCATTTAAGCACCTCTTATGTGCCAAGGGCCACGCTAGGTTCTGGGGATTTCACGTAGTAAGCAGCCAGGGTTTTGGTCCTCAACAAGCTTGCTGGCTTATTAAGAGCCATAGGTGAAAGCAGCCCCTCAGAGCAGAGTGCTGACAGATGAAAGAGATGGGCAAGCACCACACAGGCGAAAGGAGGAAGACAGACAGTGAAAGCACCCACACAGGCCTGAGACCTCAGACAACTCCTGATGCAAAGCAGGAGGCTAATCTTCTCTGTGATCTTCAGCAATTGCATTTATGAGGAGACCATTGGCTTAGCTTCATCTAAATGCTGATTGTCTTCCATGGCACTGAATTCATGGTGTTGGACAGAGCTGGATTTGAATCACTAGCTCTGGCCATCTTACCGCCTTTTGAGGCTCAGGTTCCCATCTGTAAAATGAAGATAATAATATGTCCTTCACAAGGGTTTTGTCAGGTACAAAGGAAAGCAGGGCAACTTAGATCAGGTTTGTCAGAAGTAGACTCAAGGCTGAGATTCTTGTGCAAGTGACTGATCAAGAAGACACCCGCAGTGAGACCAGCAAGGGAGAGGAGGGAGCAGGACAGGGAAGAGGAGGATGGCTGGGGAGGACTGGCCTCAGGCAGAGCCCTGCAGAGGGTGGCCTTAGCTGGACTCCGCAGGGGCACTCTGGAGTGTGGGTTACACCTCAGGGGTTGTCCCCACTGAAGGCAAGAGGGCAGGACTTTCATATCCTGTGTCTGTCCATCAGGAGCTAACAGTCTCCATCGGGGCGAGAGGGGAAACCTACACTCACAGACTCAGTGAGCAGAGCAGCTCCCCCCGCAGAGCACCATCTGCCCAAGGACAGACTCCAAGGCAGGGTGTCTGTAAGCACATGCCCATCGAAACTGGAAGGGGATGCACAGAGCAAGGGAGACCCAGGGGGCCTGGATGGAATACCTATAGCATCCAGGAACGTAACTATTCCTCAATAAACAGCCTCTGTCCTTTTCCTTAGAATAGTAGGGAAGGCGAACATTTCTGACTTTCACACACTGTTGCTGCTGCTGCCGCTGCTGCTAAGTCACTTCAGTCATGTCCGACTCTGTGCGATCCCATAGATGGCAGCCCACCAGGCTCCTCTGTCCCTGGGATTCTCCAGGCAAGAACACTGGAGTGGGTTGCCATTGCCTTCTGCAACGCATGCATGCATGCTAAGTCGCTTCAGTTGTGTCCGACTCTATGCGACCCTATGGAGAGCAGCTCACCAGGCTCCTCTGTCCACAGGATTCTCTAGGCAAGAATACTGGAGTGGGTTGCTATTTCCCTCTCCGTCACATACTGCAGTCAAGACAAATCCGTAGGCTTCCTCTTGTTTGCAGCTGAGAATCATGTCTTAGGGCAATAAACAGACTTGCAGGAAGACCCACCCAGGTCCAAGAAAGGAGATGGCGTGTGAGTCACTCACACACTGATTAACCCCTTTAGTGCAGCAGCGCCTACTCAATCCAGGAGACTTTGTTTCATCCCCATTTCACCCGAAGGACAGCAAGTGGCTGATGAGGGGACAGGGTAGGCCATGTTGGCACAGCCCAGGCACTCACTCTGCCCATCATTTGCACTTTGGTATCCAGGATTCCTTCTTGGTATCTGAACTTCCCCTCCTCCATCCGATGTGTCTAATTAATAGCTCCTGTCCATGACAGCTCTGTCCCCTCAGGTTCCACTAAATGCACAGGTCTCTGGCTCTGAACAGTACTTCTAGTCTGCACTAGAGAGGCCAGTTTTACCCTGCCCGTATCCTCAGCCTATCTTGAGAGAGCCACCTCCCACTGCCCTGCTGAGTGGACACCAGGCCACAGGACCCTGCCTTCTGGTTATGTCTGACTGCACAGAGAAGATCCCAGATACAGCTGAGCCACTTGGGTTCTTTCTTCCAGGAATCTAGAATGGAACACACAGGCTGTAGGCAGCCTCCTTCACATGCTCCTGGACAGTGCCATCCAGCCAGGTCTGAAATGGTCTTTTTTGGCCTGATGAACAGAGCACGGGAGGAACCAGGTCCAAGGAAAGAAAGCCGAATCAGAACCCTGTAGAGAAACATGCCATGAGCTAACATGTTGCCACGTCTTACTTTTAGATTCTGGAAAATTTCTCCCATCTCTCCTATGTTTTAAAGAAGCTTGTGTGAATGAGCTTCTCCTTCCTGAAAATAATACTCTCTGACTGGGACTTGCTGGTGGTCCAGTGGCTAAGACTCCAAGCTCTCAATGCAGGGGGCCTGGGTTCCATCCTTGGTCAGGGGACTAGATCCCATATGTTGCAACTAAAAATCTCACATGCTGCAAAGGAGATCGAAGATCCTGCTAGCTGCAACTAAGACCCAGCACAGATGAATAAGTAAATAATGTTTTTCAAAAACACTCTTTGATTAAAACAATCTCAAGAGAAAGCTTCCTGAAACCCTTGGGGGAAATCCCACAAACTTACTAGAGAGAGCTTGTGCTTAGACCAAGACTGGGTCATGCTCTGAGTCTTATACCAGGAAGAGGCTCAATAGATGTCAATTGAGTAAATGAAAAACTGCCCCCAAACGGGGACTCTCTGGCTGCCTGAGAGTCCTCAATTACCTGTCTGCCATCCACAAGCATGACAGGGAAAGGTGTCAGAGGGCCCAAGCACAGCTTGGATTCTGTGCCTCAAAGTTGTTCCAGTCATCACTGAACACCTGTTTTCTTTGGCAGTCCAGGTTGCCCTGAGCCATCCCGGTTGATATTAGAGTTCTTCCCTGTTCCACATCTCGGATGAGTGATGGTTTTTGTGACAGGGAAAACGTTCAGAGTTCTCTTGAGTCCCATAAGTAGTCAGAGTTGTAAGGACAGGAGCATAGAATCAGGTACAGACAGCCAATGAGTGAAGATTTAGATCCTGGTTACCAGGAACAGGTTACACATGTAGTTTTGGAAATGAGGTCAGACCTATTTATCTCCAGATGGTCCCAAACCAAAAAAAAAAAAAAAAAAGCACAGGGTAATGGAAAATTTTCAGGCATCATATGGCCATTTATCACATCTAACTGGCACCTTGATTCCTGAAATGCTGGGTATATCTATCTTGGAATTTAGTCAGGTAGTTGTCCCACATTTGTGGACTTTACTATTCAAAGTAGAAACTTTTTATTCAAGGATTCATAAGCCGATCAAAATTCATACCTCCAAGTCCAAAATAATCACTTCTTCCACATTGCTGTCAAACAACATTACTTTTTCTCCCTTGCATTATTTCATTTAAAAATAGTTATTAAACATTGACTCTTGCCAAGCTCTTCCCTGGGCACAAGGATAGTGTAGAATGTAAAAAAGTCCTAATTTCCAAGGGACATATATTCTACTGGGCATAAGGGGAGACAAAAACACACATAAAAATTACATATAGATGATTAGGAAGAAAAGTAGTTCAGAACTATGGAGATAGAGTTTTCTGAGTGAAAGGGAATTGCTACCCTGTGTGGGATACTCAGGGAAGACCTCACTGAGCGGTTGACGTGTGAGCAGACATCAGCAGGAAGCGTGGACTCGACACTGCACATCAAGGGAAAGAACAGTCTGGGCAGAGGGAACTGCAAGTGCAGAGGCCCTGAGGAAAGGGATGCTTGTTAAGTTTTAGAAAGGGAAGGCAGTGTCTCTAAAGTGGAGTGAGTGAAGGTAAGAGGATGGGACATGAGGTCAGAGAGGCGTATGTGATTACTTTCTACTAGTCTGCGAATCCTAAAATCTAAAAAGCAAGCCTCTGTCTTACTTCTCCTTATACTCTCCCTAGCTATTACCACAACTCCTAGTCTATAAGTGTTTTAATAAATATCCATTATAGTTACAAATTAATGCACAGTTGACTAATACTTTATGCCATTTGCAGTGCATTTGATTATTATAAAGAAACCTAATTTAATTTTCATTTCCATTAATATTGAACTAGTTTTAGTTTCTGAGTCAATAGACATATTAAATAAATGAGAGATGGAGGGATGGATGGATGGATGGTTGGATGGAGACATAGATATGTTGATGTCATATTTGAGCAAAACCCTAGAACCAGGACTTCCATGGTGGTTCAGTGGTTAAGACTTCACCTTCCAACACAGGGGTTTCGGTTTGATCCCTGTTTGGAGCTAGGATCCAACATACCTCATGGCCAAAAAAACAAAATATGTACAGAAGCAATATTCAGTAAGTAACAAATTCAATAAAGACTTAAAAAATACCCTAGAACCTAGCTATGATCATACATCTGCACATATGTTCATGATCCCCTGGGCTTTTCATTTCATCTTTAACCTATTTGAGATTTTATCCATCAAGTATGAGGAGATGTACTTCCCAGGCCCACGTGGGTGAGACTGTGGTTCACTAGAGAAAGGCCGTCTCAAGCTCAAGAATGCTGCATTGTGGTCACTTGAATACAAACCCAGTCCTAAGTATCTTTACCTCCTTGGTCTTGAAAACTTACCATGTGCATCAGTGACTCTGACTTGGTTCCTAATTGTACCCCTGCCTTATTCTCACCTTCCTGTACGGTTAGCTCCAGCATAACGTTAACAGGTAGGGCTCAACTGACTCCGTTGTGCATAGGACCCATGAATGTACCACAGGTCGTTGAGATCTACCAAGTTCTTGGCCAAGGTTTCTCTTGGTTTTTTTGCCTGGATGTCAGTCAACCCTGAAGTTCCCCTTAACTAACAGGGAACCAAATCAAAAGCTGAATGAATGAATGAATGAGGAAGCCTCAGTCTCAACCAGATCTTGCAAGGAGAAAATAGAGACCGTCCATTAAGTTGAAGTTAAACAAGTTCTAAATTAGTTGTAAACTTTTTCCTCCAAAATTTTAAGAAGTAAACAACTGGGTTTTAGCACATAAATGGAGTTATTTCCTTCTATGAGGTTGGTAAACACATTTACCAATGGAGTTGGTATGACAGATCTAAGAACATTAGTTGGTATGTCACACTAGGATATACATCTAAAATTCATTCCCCTTTAAAGATGTTCCACAAATATTTCATTTATCTCACTTACAATATAAATTCCAGGCTCTGTCTTTCACCAACTATTCATTCACACCAAGCTGACTTTCAAGAAGGTCCCTATAAACTATGGCTGTTGTCCAAACACAGACTTAAGATAAATTTCTCTTGACTTTGAGTGCTAAGGGAAGTTTGTGGCTTGTGCAAAATTGGTCTACTTCTTTTTATCTGACAATAAAAACCAGATAAACTATTAACAGATAAAGTGGATTTCGTGTGTGTGTGTGTGTGTGTGTCAGGATGGGGGCGTGGCGGGGGTGGGGGGTGGGGGGGGCGGAAGTCTGGTCTTCTGAGAAGCTCAAAGCTGGAGCAGTGAACTCTGTTTCACTGCCCCTCAACCCAGCTTCCTGGTAAAATTACCTGGTCTGTAAGGATACCACATGATTTATGACCTTCATTTAGCTTTATTTCAGCTTGCCCATTGTAAGTTTTACACTAATGTTCAGGGAAGTTTGAGGGATGCCTTCATTAATAATAGGAAGAATATGTATTTTTGGTAAACAAAGAGGTATATGACCTACTACACTAAAACATGGGATTTTGAATCATATAGACCTGAATTCAATATCAGTTTCAACAATTATTAAAAGTAGGAGTGTGATTGCACAAATTGCTTAAATTCTATGAACTTCAGTTTCTTCATCTGATAAGAACAATGATTTTTAAATATTGTGAGAATTAAATAAGACAATGCATAGAGAATGCTTATAACTCAATCTACTACTTTTTAAGTGTTCAATAAATAATACTTTTATGTCAAAAATAAAAGCTATTGAGAGGCAACTCTGATTTACACAATTTATGTAAAAGTATATTTTGAATATACTTCTTGAGTAGCTTAAAGTTTAGACTTTGCAACTAGTTTATATGAGTTTAAATCCCAACTCCATAACTAACTGTCTGTAATCTCAAGCAAGTTTCTTTACCTGTTTATGCTTCAGTTTCCTAATATTAAGTGATAATGAAAACAATATTTACCTCATAAGGTTATTTTCAAGAAGACAATATAGTACAGGTGCTTTCAAAGTGTCCAAGGACCTCCCTGGTGGTCCAGTGGCTAAGATTCCACACTCCCAACGCAGGGGGCCCAGGTTCCATCTCTGCTGGGGGAACTAGATCCCACATGCCTCAACTAAGACCCAGTGCAGCCAAATAAGCAATTTTTTAAAGTGTCTGACATACACTCAAAAATTCTAAATATCGTTACGAGGAGGAGGAGGAGGTGGGTGGGGAGAGGAAGAAATTATGATAGTAGTACTTGATCCCTATATTAAAACAAAATTTTCAGAAACATCTACTCCATATTGGTCCCAAGAAAAAGTGAAGGTAATAAACACAGAAAGCTGAATTGGTCTAGGAACACAGAGATATCTGTCCTGGGTTTATTTTCACTTACACATTGGGTGTTTTGCTGATAGTAACATTCAAGATAAAGACTTTATGGGGGAAAAACATGCAGCATAAACCCAGACAGGTGTATACATTGTAATTTTGCTAAAATACAAAGGAATTTGGGGGGGAGGGCAGATGCATCTCTTTTTGTAAACTTATAGAGTCAGGAACCATGGAAACAATACAGCTCAAACCCCATCACTGTTGATTCCTTGTGTATTTCTTTCATTTTTACTCTTTGCAACATGTTTTCATATTGAGCTACCATCTCTTTTGATCTTCTGAATGAGCCAAAAAAAAGGGAGCAGGACAGGTACAATTATTATCAATAATAAAGTGAATAATAAAGTGAAGTATCTCAGGGCATAGTAAGAGATTGAACTGAAGTATCTCAGGGCATAGTAAGAGATTGAACTGGGTTCCAGATACCTTCTCAAACTGTGTACATTGCTCTGTCAGACTTTCACATTGGAGCAGTTTCATGTATAACAAAACCATTCTACAGTGACCACTGGAACATCTAAAGGGAAAATCCCAGGATGCTTCAGCTTCTCCAGAAAGAGGCCTGACACTGCACCTCTTAGAAGATGGGTCTTTGGGAGAACAGAGTGCTTCTTTGTTTTCATTACTTGTGTATCTCGTTTCAGCACACAGCCCTGTCATCCCTAAGTACCCACCACCAGCAATAAAGCAGGTACCTCTAAATCTCTGGGACTTGAAATGGAAAATTGAAGCACATAATAACAGGATTAGGAACAGCTGAATCTAGGGATGCTGAAAAATTTTAGAACAAGCTGCCAAATTGTTTTGCTTTTTGCCAAAATCTCTTTTCTCTTTATTTAAACTCTTCTGGATTATAAGAGAAAAGTAAGTAAAACCATTGATTTTCTCTACTCAACTGAGAATAGTTTCTGCAGTCTAAGGAAAAAAGAAAAGCCTCAGAAAGGTATCTGTGATTGTTCTAGTCCTTGGAAGGAGGAAGAGACCTCTTGAGGCATTCAGACTCAGGCTGCTTGGAAACTGACCATACATGTATGTTGGGATCTGGGCTGGTTATTAAGCTATTGTCTCTCAGCACCACCCACCCATCTGTTCTCTGTTTTATGATCCTGAGGTTGAACTTCACGGATAAAATCTCTCCTTTGCCATCTGGCTTCCTGTTAGGATCTGCCAATAAAGGGTGCTAAAGGGAGACAGCAAGACTAGAGGAAGAAGAAAGAAATTGCTCCTTGCTTCCTCTTCCTGTCAGTGTCACCTCAGCCACAGCGCTCCATGCTAGCAGCAGCAGCAGCCGATTCCAGGTTTTTTTCATCCATACTCTCAGAGCCAGATTCATGGGGTTCCCTTCAGGGACACCAGCAGCAGACAGGTGGCACCTCCTGCTTCACGGCCTGGGTCTCAGCTTTCTGGAGGCCTTCACTCTAAGCCTCTAGGTTCTGATAAACCCAATCTCTTCCCTTTGCTCTCCCTGCTCTAATGGTGGTAGATGTTTCCTGCAGTTGCTACATCTCTCTGCAGTTACAATCCCCCAAATATCTGTCCAGCAATTTAATCCCCTATATTAAATTATCTCTGGTAAAATACCAATATGGTTCCTGTTTTCCTGAAGAGAGAGACATTGCCTTGGGCAATGAATGCACTTTTAGACCTAAATTCCATTTTGCCCATCCTACCATCTTGCTGGCATAAGTCCTTTTGAAGACTTATGAGGCCTTTGGGCCTCAGGCCAAACTACAGGGAGGGAACACAGCCCCACCCATCAACAGAAAATTGGATTAAAGGTTTACAGGAGCATGGCCCCACCTATCAGAGCAAGACCCAGATTCCCCAACAGCCAGTTCCTCCCATCAGGAAACTTTCACAAGCCTCTTATCCTCATTCATCAGAGGGCAGACAAAATGGAAACCAGAATTCCAGAAAACTAACCAACCAAACTGATTACTTGGACCACAGCCTGTCTAACTCAATGAAACTATGAGCCATGATATGTAGGGCCACACAAGATGGATGGGTGATGTTGGAGAGTTCTGACAAAATGTGGTCCACTGGAGAAGGAAATGGCAAACCACTCCGTGAACAGTAAGAAAAGCAAAGAGATGTGACACTGAAAGATGAACTCCCCAGGTCAGCAGGTGACCAATATGCTACTAGAGAAGAGTGGAGAAATAGCTCCAGAAAGAATGAAGAGGTTGAGCCAAAGTAAAAACAACTCCCCATTGCAGATGTGATAGGTGATGGAAGTAAAGTCCAATGCTGTAAAGAACAATACTGCATAAGAACCTGGAATGTTAGGTCCATGCTATTTCCAAGAATCAAGGTGAATTAGAAGTGGTCAAACAGGATGCAAGAGTGAACAGTGACCTTTTAGGAATCAGTGAACTAAAATGGACCAGAATGGGTGAATTTAATTCAGAGGACTATCTACTACTGTGGGCAAGAATCCCTTAGAAAAAATGGAGTGGCCCTCATTGTCAACAAAAGAGTCGAAAAAGCAGTACTTGGGTGCAGTCTCAAAAATGACAGAATGATATCTGTTTATTTCCAAGGCAAACCATTCAATATCACAGTATTCCAAGTCTATGCCCCAACCACTAAAGTCGAAGAAGCTGAAGTTGAACAGTTCTAAGAAGACCGACAAAATTTTCTAGAACTAAAAAAAAAAAAAATGTCCTTTTCATCATAAGGGACTGGAATGCAAAAGTAGGAAGTCAAGAGATACCTGGAGTAAAGGCAAGTTTGGCCTTTGAATACAAAATGAAGCAGGAAAAAGACTAATAAAGTTTTGCCAAGAGAACGCACTGGTCATAGCAAACACAAGAGAAGATTCTTCACATGGACATCACCATATGGTCAATGCCAAAATCAGACTGATTCTACTCTTTGCATCTGAAGATGGAGAAGCTCCAGTCAGCAAAATAAGACCAGGAGCTGACTGTGTCAAGAACTCTTTATTGCAAAATTCAGACTTAAATTGAACAAAGTAGGGAAAACCACTAGACCATTCACGTATGACCTAAATCAAATCCCTTACAATTATACAGTGGAAGTGAGAAATAGATTCAAGGGATTAGATCTGATAGAGTGCCTGAAGAACTATGGACATTGTACAGGAGGCAGTGATCAAGACCATCCCCAAGAAAAACAACTGCAAAAAGGCAAAATGGTTGTCTGAGGAAGCCTAACAAATAGCTGAGAAAAGAAGAGAAGTGAAAGGGAAAGGAGAAAATGAAAGATATACCCATGTGAATACACAGTTTCAAATAACAGCAAGGAGAAATAAGAAAGCATTCCTCAGTGGTCAATGAAAATAGAAGAAAACAATGGAATGGGAAAGACTAGAGATCTCTTCAAGAATATTAGCGATACCGAGGGAACATTTCACACAAAGATGAACTCAATAAAAGACAGAAATGGTATGGACCTAACAGAAGCAGAAGATATTAAGAAGAGGTGGCAAGAATACACATAAGAACTATACAAAAAAGATCTTAATGATCCCAGATAACCACGATGGTGTCATCACTCACCTAGAGCCAGACATCCTGAAGTGCAAAGTAAAGTGGGTCTTAGGAAACATTACTTTGATCAAGTCTAGTGGAAGTGATTGAATTCCAGCTGAGCTATTTCATATCCTAAGAAGACGATGCTATTAACGTGCTGCACTCAATATGCCAGCAAACTTGGAAAACTCAGCAGTGGCCACAGGACTGGAAAAGGTCAGTTTTCATTCCAATTCCAAAGAAAGGCAATGCCAAAGAATGCTCAAGCCACTGCACAACTGCACTCAGCTCACATGCTAGCAAAGTAATGTTCAAAATTCTCCAAGCTAGGCTTCTATAATACATGAACCAGGAACTTCCAGATGTTCAAATTGGATTTAGAAAAGGCAGAGGAACAAGAGATCAAATTGCCAACATCCACTGGATCATCGAAAAAGCAAGAGAATTTCAGAAAAACATCTACTTCTTCTTCATCAACTATACTAAAGTCTTCGACTGTGTGGATCACAACAAACTGTGGAAAATTCTTAAAGAGATGAGAATACCAGACCACCTTACCTGCCTCCTGAGAAATCTGCATGCAGGTCAAGAAGCAACAGTTAGAACCAGACATGGAACAATGGACTGGTTCCAAATTGGGAAAGGAGTACATCAAGGCTGTGTATTGTCACCCTGCTTATTTAACTTATATGCAGAGTACATCATGGGAAATGTTGGGCTGGATAAAGCACAGGCTAAAATCAAGACTGCTGGGAGAAATATCAATAACCTCAGATATGCAGATGACACCATCCTTACGGCAGAAAGCGAAGAGGAACTAAAGAGCCTTTTGATGAAGATGAAAGAGGAAAGTGAAAAGCTAGCTTAAAACGCAACATTCAAAAAACAAAGATCATGGCATCCAGTCCCATCACTTCATGGCAAATAGATGGGAAACAACGGAAATGGTGACAGACTTTATTTTGAGGGGTTCCAAAATCACTGCAGATGGTGACTGCAGCCATGAAATTAAAAGATGCTTGCTCCTTGGAAGACATGCTATGACCAACCTAGACAGCAAATTAAAAAGCAGAGATATTACTTTGCCAACAAAGGTCCATCTAGTCAAAGCTATGGTTTTTCCAGCAGTCATGTATGGATGTGAGAGTTGGACCATAAAGAAAGGTGACAGCCAAAGAATTGATGCTTTTAAACTGTGGTGTTAGAGAAGACTCTTGAGAGTCCCTTGGACTGCAAGGAGATCAAACCAGTCAATCCTAAGGGAAATTAGTCCTGAATATTCATTCGAAGGACTGATGCTGAAGCTCCAATACTTTAGCCATGTGATGTGAAGAACTGACTCATTTGAGGTAAAGACCCTGAATCTGGGAAAGACTGAAGGCAGGAGGAGAAGGGGACAACAGAGGATGAGATGGTTGGATTGGCATCACCGACTCGATGGACATGAGTTTGAACAAGTTCGGGGAGTTGGTGATGGACAAGGAAGCCTGGTGTGCTGCAGTCCATGGGGTCACAAACATGTGGATGTAACTGAGCAACTGAACTGAACTGCACTTATAGACCAAGTCAGTGAAACCTATGAAAGGACATTCCGTGATACATTACTTCGTGGGGGCATTAATTAGTAGGTAGTCCATGAATAAAGGATTTTATGGGTAAATAATCTTGAGAAATGATAGACTGAACAAAGAAAGTTTACTTACTGAACAAAGAAAGTTTAACTTACTGTAGGATTTCTCAGAGCTTCTAATGATATAATGTTAGTGAATCTGAAAGACAGAGTAACAAATTGCAAGCAACTCTCTGGATCACACTTGATTCGTCTTTTCACGTATCAGCTACATATGCAACTAATTAGATGTTCACATTCCCCCTGACCTCTCTCTCCCATTCCTTCCTCCCCACTGTCATCATCCCAGTATTACCCCTCCCTTGCCATCCTTATCTGCCAGCCTCCTGCCCGACCACCTTGCCTTTCTCATTCCCCAGGTCAGTCCTCCACAGCAGAGCTCAGAAAATGGCAGCCCACAGACCAAGCCAACCAGTTTTCTGTTTCTTCATGGCTAATAAGCCAAGAATTTTTAATTTTTATATTGTTACATTTTAAATGGTTATATAAATACTTACATAGTAGCCTCAAGGTTTCCTCCTGGCCTTTAAAGCTTCAAATATTTACTATCTGTCCCTTTGCAAGAGAGTTTGCACACTCCTGCCTGACCCTTATTGGATGCATTAATCTTAAACCCCCTACATTTTGTGTGAGATCTTATCATAAATTGCTCTTCCTTGCTTAGTCTGGATGTTTTGAAAACTATGGACAAGTAAAATCATCTCATGAAACAGTCCTCACTCACCAAGTAGGGAAGAAAGGCCCCTCTTTTGGGTTCTGAGAAAGAAGAAAACTGCTGTCACCCACTGACTCCGGAGCAGAATCATGAAACAGTGAAAGTATATAAAGTCCCTTCCTGGGGATAAAACAATGTGTACTAAATAGTGATCAAGCAGAAAGAATGATTAATTTTGTCAGAGTAGAATCACCAGGCAGGGAAGGGGGAAGGTACAGACAGGGATGAGCTGGTCAGTGTTTAACCACTGGCTTTGCAAGAAGATGTGGAATGGGAGATGAAATGCTGGTTTTTATCATGTAAGTACTTCCACTGTGCTGGTTTTATGTTATCAACATGACATCACTGGATGCAGAGTTGGGAGAGACACAATCGGCTTTCACTTTAGCATGCCAGGAACAGGACAGGAACCAAAGCAGGAAAAGCAGGGACCCCTTTCTCGAAGCTTCTGTACCCTGACCACTGAGGAGAAAAACCTCATCACCTGGAGTGGTGATTTGGAATCAAGTCAACAGCAGGTCCTTGCTGAAAATGTGACATTTAAGAAAGTGTCATCTGCTCCCTTTGTAAGGTCATTTCTTCATGGGAGCTGGGAAGGTCCACCCTGTGTCTATGCAGAAATTCCTTCAATTTCTTCCACAGTGAGAAATACTTTTGAGAAATAAATCAAGGAAATATATGGGTTGTTTCCAGTTTGGGGCTATGAACATTGTTGTACAAGCCCTTTTGTAGACATATGTTATTACTTCTCTTACATGTGGCATTACTTGGTCATAGGCTACATAGATTTTTTTTTCTACCTTTCTAAGGAACTGTGAAAACTTTTCCAAAGTGGTTGTACCAATTTTCTACTCCAATCAGCAATGTCTGAGACTCCCAGTGTTTCCACATCTTCAGTAACACTTGGCACTCCAAGTCTTTAATTCTAGCCATTCCAGTGGGTGTGAGCTGGTATCTCCCTGTGGTTTTAATTTGGATTTCTCAAATGACTACTGATGTTGAGCAGTTTTTCACATGCTCGTCAGATGTATACGCAGAAGTGGGATAGCTGGATCATACAGCCATTCTATTTTTAATCTTTTGAGGAAACTCCATACTGTTTTCCATAATGGCTGTACCAATTTACTTTCTGAATCCTGATTATTCTGAATTCTTTGTCAAACAGCTCATGGATCCCTATTTCTTTAGGGTCAGTTATTGGAGCCATTTTAGTTTTTCTTAGTGGTGTTGTGTTTACCTGATTCTTTGCGATCTTTGATTCCTTGTGCTGGTATCTGAGCATCTGAGTAAGTAGGCTCC
Source organism: Cervus canadensis (assembly GCF_019320065.1). Classification (NCBI taxonomy): domain Eukaryota; kingdom Metazoa; phylum Chordata; class Mammalia; order Artiodactyla; family Cervidae; genus Cervus; species Cervus canadensis. The sequence continues at coordinate 50,706,288 of NC_057407.1, forward strand.
CCTTCCAGTCTTTTCATCAGGGCCTATCCTTCACCAGTCAGCTCAGCCTGGGGTAATGGTCAGGTCAGCTGGCAGTGTCCATAGGCAGGTAGGGCTTACCATCAGGATTTCGAGTTGGGTGAGGGCACTGCCCGTGCTCTGAGGTCAGGAAGGGGTGCTGCTGGCTGGGCTCCACAGCTGAAGGCGCTCTCTGGTCTCTGCAACCAGCTTTACAAAGTCACTGCTATGTTTCCTAGTAGATTGGCGCTGGGCTGTACTATGTAACTGGGCAGGGGTACAGACTGGGCACCATGACTGCTTCTGATCAGATGGGGGTCTCAGGATATGCTACCCAATGGGATGGTACCACCAGTTGGACTCCATACTCAGGCAGGGCTCCAGGCAGGGTTTCACAGACAGATGGGGCCACAGCCTGGGTATCATGATCACACAGGCCAATATCTGTGCTCTGCTGTTGGGCAAGGCCCAGCTGGGCTTGCAGCTGTAGGCTGCAGTTAGGTGGGGCTAGAAACTGTACTATATTGTTGGGTGATCACTGTCTAGGTTCCTTGCCCTGGAGAGGCTTCAGGCTGTATTCAGCAACTGGCAGGGCAATAGACTGGGATCTGTGGCAGGGCAAGGCTGTAAGCTGGGCTCCACGACTCCACTGCAGGGTGGTACCACAGGCTGTACCCGAAGGCTCTCTTATGTGGGGCCTTTGAGTTATGTGGGGCCAACAGTTGGGCAGGGTAGCAGGCTTGGTTCCATGCCTACATAGGGTTATAGGATAGACTCTGTGGGTTCCCAAATTAAAGCCAGGATTCTGGAAGGCTGCCTGGCCTGACTCAGCATCCTCACAGCTTCCAAGTCCATGGTCCAGCAATACATCCCAGTGGTCCAGGAAAGAAACCACACCCCTTTCCCCATCCTCAGCATCTCCAAGATCCTTCCTAAACCTGATGCTGGAACCTAAGACAGTGCTTCTGGCCGGCGCTCACTAATTGTGCTGCACACCCATACTTCCTCTTCGCCATCGCTCCTTCCCTGGCCACCTCTGCCCAGAGCAGGAGTGCTAATTCTCTTTGGCCCCAGGCCCTACTGCCTTAGGTCAGCTAGGAGGTTACTCCACAAGCAAAGTGAAATCTTCAGTGGTCCGACTATTAAATCAAAGCTACTTTTCAAGCAATGAGAATTGTAGTAAAATATCCATCCAAAGAAACCAACCAGTGATGTGCTCAATACATAATGTGTTATTATTATTAAAGGTCAAAAACCAGTCATCAGTGAGGATTGAGACACTTATGTGAAACTAAATCTCTACCAGCCAATGAGAACCAGGAAAAGGTGGCCGGTTTGCCATCAGGGAGTCATCTGGCCTCAAGAGCTCGTTGTCCTGGCAAATGAGAATTAGACTCTAATTATTCCATTGGCAGATTTCAGAAATTTTAAAAATATACTCTCTGTCACAGTGTCAAAACAATTATTTGCTTCCTTGAGCAGGTGTCAGGCATTGTAAAGTGTGTATGTTCTTGTAAAATTAAGTGGGAAACTTTCAGAAATTGTAGGTATAAGCTGAGGTGCTAATTATAGCATACGCAGTTCCCTAAAGTCAGGAGAGGAAAAGAGAGAAGGCTGATTTTCCTTTCCCTTTTTTGTTTCCCTGAGGCTGTAAATTCTAAGCACATAGGAATTCACCACCTGAACTGCAGAGAGGGGCTCCAAGCCCCTTTGTCTCTCACCCTTGCCTTTGAACCATCACTGGTCCTCAAAAGTGCATCAATTTTCTCTGCACAGTCTGTGAACTTCAACTGTATTACCTCCTTTGATCCTCCACAACAGCCCTGTATGTTCAAGCAGAAAGTGTCCTGTCCCATTTTACAGATGCAAAAACCAACTAATGAACAGTGTTCCAAGTCTCCTGACTCCAGGAGACACACTCTTTTTCTACATGACTTCAAAATGGAGCTGCCTTTCTTCCTGGTCCCTAGAATAACCTTCCTGTTGCTGTTTAATGGACTCTGAGACCCTTGGAGAGATAGGAAATAAAACAGGCAGCCACCAACACAGTGCCTTTTGAGCTGGTCATAACTAACAGACACCGAATGAACTTTGAGTGGTTGACTGGCTGAAATAACAGCACCAGGAAGCTACTCCCCACCCCCAAAAATCAAGAAGTGCTCAATTCAATCAGTGTTGATTAGCCTACTATGAACAAGACATATGTACAAGTGGGTGTATTACCCCTGAAACGAGGCAAGTTTTCTTCTCTTGAGAAGTTCCCACTTGAGTCAAAGAGGTAGACATGGTCTTACTTTCTGCATATAATGGCAGCTCCTATGAAGGTACAAAATGTTCAAAAATCAAAGAGGAGCAAGAAATATTCACAACTCAGGGTCAAGGGACTCTTCTTTTCAATGATTATAAAGTATCTCCCATGATTTGCATGGCTCATGCACATTTATGACCATCTTCATATGCTACAAGAATGAGAGCCACCTACCTGGGTCACCCCCACCCCCAGAGTCATCCTTCGGTTGAAAAGAACCAGCATGGGTTCACCGTGGATGAGCAGGAGTTGGTGATGCCCTGCCAGGGCCCCTTTACAGGCTGCTATTGTCCCCCAGATATTATGAGTATTGACTGTCATGAGCTTCAAATGGCCCCTTCCTTCAGCGAATTGCCCTCGGCTGATGTGAGCCTCCTGGCCTGAGGAGCTGTGTCCCCACCCCAGGGACGACTCCCAGCAATGACCAGTAGAGGTCAGTCAGCCTCCTGGCCTCAGGGTAGGGACCATTCCATGATGAAGTTTATGCTCCAGGGCTGCCTTTGGTTCAGGCCAAGCTGAGTGTCCTGAATCACATCCTTGCTTGCCCTCTTTCCCTCCTCTCTCCTGCCCCCTGCCTCATTCTAAGTTTGTCCTAAAAGCAGCCCCTTCATAAAACCAGGGGCCCAACCCCTGTCTCAGGCTCTGCTTCTTAAAGCCATGACAATTACCTACTCTTTCAGAGCCTCGTTTCCTCACATATAAAACTCATCACGTGTCACAAGTGGTCATGAAAACCAGCTGATATGTCATTCAAGATCACTGTACAATTTCGGGGCTCAATTCATCATGGCAATTCCCCCCTTTCATTTAGATTTCAGGAGGATTTCTGGTCTTGAAACAGATATTGAACACAGAGACCCCGGGCAGTTGCAGGGCCCAACAGACCACAAGCAGCCAGGCATTTGTCATTGCAGGAGCCAGTCAACCGGCTTGCACCAGAGGGCAAGTCAGGACTTGTGCCAACCAAGAGCATTTTGTTCCCCATTTCTCACCACAGGTGGGGGCAGGGAGCTGGTCGAGGACTGGCTGGGGGGCCAGGTGGCAGGGGCAGCAGAGCCACTGGCAGAGTTTTCAATTCAGGACATTTGTAGGTTAGCGCTGCTGTTCAGCTTTTTAAGCAGAGGGGCAGACAGATCACCCACGGGATGAAACAGCTTCCTCTGAAATATTGCCTCCTGACTCCACTGTTTCATCTCCGACGGCTTCTGCCTCCCTCTCCCCTCTCCTTTCAGGCCGTCTTCCCACCGTCACCGCAGGGCGAGCCCCAGCTGATGAGGGCACCTGGCTTTTGTGGCAGCTCTTCAAAGCTGGAGGTCAGGTATGTTTCTAGGATTTAATTAAGCTGGAAATGAAACCCAGCCCTGGAGTGGCTCATCGTCTTTATTATCACATTTCTTACTGCTTGTCAGGCCACACAGTGGCTCCAGGTCTTGAAAAGGAAAACACGGGATGCTTCCCAGGAAGCGCTCAGTTCATCTGTTTCACACAGCATTTCAGGTACCTTCCTCCATTTTAGCAGGATGGGAAAAAAGACAGTATCCAGGGACATTTCTGGGGAAAAGAATGACCTTACAACGAACAAAGGAAAATGTATTTTGAAATAACACACAGTTTCAAGTATATTTTCTTATTACAAAATGTGCCCATGATAAAAATGTGTAAGATACAAAAACATAAGGAAAAAGAAGTCATTTGTGATTTTACCGATGAGAAATACCACTGTTAAATACATGGTCTCCTTCCTGTTAAGTACGGATGTATGTTCAGGGCTTAAGGTGTGCGTGGGGCTTCCCTGGTGGCTCAGATGGTAAAGAATCTGCCTGCAACGCAGGAGACCCAGATTCAATCCCTGGGTCGGGAAGGTCCCCTGGAGAAGGAAACGGCAACCCACTCCAGTATTCTTGCCTAGAGAATTCCATGGACAGAGGAGCCTGGCGGGCTTTACAGTTCATGGGTCACAAAGAGTCAGAAACAGCTGAGCAACTAACACTTTCACTTTATTTTAGGGAAAGACAGAGAAAGAACGAGTCCCCTCTTTTGGGGAGAAGAGTCCTGTTCCTATAAGGATTATGATTTACTCTATAATCCTTTTTTTTTTTTTTTTTTCCTGGCCACTCCACTCCACACGGTGTGGGGGATCTTAGCTTCCTGATGAGGCCTGAACCCAAGCCTCCTCCACTGGAAGTGTGAAGTCTTAACCACTGGACCACCAGGGAAGTTCCACCCCGTTGTTGTTTTTTTTAAGTGTATGGATATATTCACTAATATTATTTCACATAGGACACTAATTGACTAAGATCAACGAGCTTCCCCACCCCCACTTTCAAGCAACCCAGAACCAGGAAAAATCATCAGGCCTTCAAAGAATGTCCATGCTTGGTAATACTGCAGACTATCACACTGCAGTCATGTTTTCTGTGCCTAATAACATATTCTATAGTCTCTCAGATTAATCAAATGAGATGAGGGGATTTAGACACTGCTGTGCTCTGAGAAGGGGGCTTAACAGGCTCCCAAAGTAATATCGTTTGACATTCGGAGCTAGCAGACTGCAACTGCAGAGGGCATTCATTTTTTAGCCTGATTTGTGTTCGGCGGGTGGCAGTCCCCTTCATGTCCCCTTAGTGTGGCAAGGCTTGGAAGCGACAGGGCACTGACCTTTCTCGCTCTGGAGATGTGATTGCTTTCACACTGATCGCACAGAAACACTTAGCAAACCTCATACTGTTAACTCCATCCCATACCGGCAAGGCTGGCATTTCATGACTGTCATCTGGCATTAGCCAGCTGAAAACTCACTAAGATGGGAAAGCTGTGCCGAATTAATAACTTCGAAGGGAGTCATTTAATCAGTTTTCATGCAACTTGGCTAAAGACAAGTCATAGAATCATAGACTGTGGAAGATGGAAGGGGTTTTCAAGAACTTCTCATCCAGTGCCTTCATTTTACAAGTAAAGGAAACTGAGGACTAGAAATGGGGAGGGATTTTTTTTTTTCCAGGTCACAGAGCTAGAATGGAATAGTGGTTTTCAATCCTACCTGTTATCTGCACCAGATCTAGAATGAAGTCACACACATGACCACTACAATATGCATGAAACATCTAAGAAACAGCACTGTGACTGAAGGAGGGTTGGCCTCCAAAGCTTCACTGCTGCTCGTTCAGCTCAGCTATGAGAATCTCGGGGAAGCCCCAAGTCTCCAGAAAGCACAAATCCAAACCATCTTCCTATAACCCACTGGCTTCAGTAACATTTCCTGTACCTCCAAATATTATCTAAACAGTATATACTAGACTGATAAATAACTTATATTAGAAACAGAAATCTCACGGTCTTCTCATTTGCAATAGGAAGACATTGATGGTCCCTGTGACAGCAAGTAATACCCATTATAAGTTGAACAGACAATGCAAATAAGTAGGCATGGTGATAGCCTCTCCCAGCATCAGTTTTAGCCACTATAAAAGGTTAATGTGGTTTAGGTGGGCTAAGCCCAGCCCTGGCTCCAGGAGTAATTCAGAACTGGCCCAAGACAGTTAGCTCTGGGTAACCACTGAAGTGGCAAACATCAAGAGTAACTCAGATCCACTGAGTAAGTCCAACACTGACCTTGGCTTGGGCAAATAAAATAAGGTTTACTAACTGAAGGATACAGAAGGAAGTCGGGGTGGTAAAAGCATATACAGCAGAGAGGTCGACAATATCTTTCAAAGAAATTACCAATTTCATATTAATAACTTCCCCCCAACCCCAGCTGCTCAGTGTGGCATGTGGGATCTTAGTTCCCTGATCAGGAACCCTGCTTTGGGAGTGTGGAGTCTTAACCACTGGACCGAAAGGGAAATCACTTTTTTTTTATAACTTTTTTCCCAAAGGAATATTAAACTTCTAAACAATAAACCCCCAATCGTTGTTGTTGTTCAGTTGCCCAGTCGTGTCTGACTCCTTGCAACCCCATGGACTGCAGCACACCAGGCCTCCCTGTCCCTCACCAACTCCCAAAGTTTGCCCAAGTTCATGTTCATTGCATCAGTGATGCCACCCAGCCATCTCATCCTCTGATGCCCTCTTCTCCTTCCCTCCATCTCTCCCAGCATCAGGGACTTTTCCACTGAGTTATTTGTTCACATCAGATGACCAAAATACTGGAGTTTCAAGTTCAGCATCAGTCCTTCCAATGAGTCTTCAGGGTTGATTTCCCTTAACATTGACTGGTTTGATCTCCTTGTTGTCCAAGGAACTCTCAGGAGTCTTCTCCAGCACCACAGTTTGAAGGCATCAATTCTTCGGCATTCCGCCTTCTTTACAATTCAGATCTCATAACTGTACGTGACCACGGGGAAGACCATAACCTTGACTAAACGGACCTTTGTCAGCATAGTAATATCTCTGCTTTTCAACATACTAAGTTTGTCATCACCTTCCTGCCAAGAAGCAAACATCTTCTGATTTCAAGGCTGCAGTCACCATCTGCAGTGATTTTAGAGCCCAAGAAGAGGAAATCTGTCACTACTTCCACCTTTTCCTCTTCTGTTTGCCATGAAGTAATGGATCTGGATGTCAAGATCTTAGTTTTTTTTAATATTTAGTCTTACGCCAGCTCTTTCACTCTCCTTCACCTTCATCAACAAGCTCTTTAGTTCCTCTTTGCTTTCTGCCATGAGAGTGGTATCATCCACAAATGAGGTTGTTGATGTTTCTCCTGCCTATCTTGATTCCAGCTTGTAACTCATCCAGCCCAGCATTTCTCATGAGGTGCTCAGCGCACAGGTTAAACAAACAGGGTGACAGCAGACAGCCCTGTCGTGCTTTCTCCATCTTGAACCAATCAGTCGTTCCTTACAGAGTCCTAACTGTTGCTTCCTGAACCGCATACAGTTTTCTGAGGAGACAGGTCATGGTTCGGTATCCCCATCTCTGGTATTCCCATCTCTCTAAGAGCTTTTCACAGTTTGTCATGATCCATATAGTCAAAGGCTTTAGCACAGTTGATGAAACAGAGATAGATGTTTTTCTGGAATTCCCTTACTTTCTCTATAATCCAGTGAATGTTGGCAATTTGATCTCTAGTTCCTCTTCCTTTTCTAAATCCAGCTTGGACATCTGCAAGTTCTTGGTTCACATAATGCTGAAGCCTAGCATGCAAGATTTTAACCATGATCTCACTAGTACGGGGGATAAGTGCAATTGTCCTATGGTGAGCACATTCTTTGGTACTACCCTTCTTGGGGATTTGGGATGAAGATTGACCTTTTCCAGTCCTGTGGCCACTACTGGGTCTTCCAGATTTGCTGACATAATGAATGCAAAGCCTTGATGGCATCATCCTTTAGGGATCAGAATAGTTCTGCTGGAATTTCATTGCATCCACTAGCTTTATTAGCAGCAGTGCTTCCTAAGACCCCTTGACTTCACACTCCAGAATATCTGACTCTGGGTAACTAATGACACCATTGTAGTATTCCAGTTCATTAAGATCTTTTTTATACAGTTCTTCCATGCACCCCCAATTACAGATGGTAAATTGGAGACAGTAAGGTCACATCGGACTTTTAGATACTCGACCTCACTCCATAAATAAATCAGGGACTGCTCTACAGCTAAGTTGTTCTGATTAGATCTTAGGGCTCCACCATTTGGGTCAGTTTTACAAAATCACTTCTTAGATTATATAATATGCAATATAAATAAAGGGCCTGTCATAGTGCAATATACTTGGACACAAATATAACCCTTTATCATTCTTAGCTTTCCTGGACTAACATAGCCTGGACTAGTGATTCTATAAACTTAGGACTGTCTAACCAAAGGGGAAACTGAGTTACCCTTTCCTTATTAGTTAGGCCAAGAAGTTCTTAAACCAGCAATGAGGTCTTTCTTGTAGCATAATTATAACTCATCATTATAGAGACTGGCTCAAAGACAGACATGTGCCTTAGTTGGTCCCATCAGAGGAATGTTCAGTATTTTTGTTTGACAGCTTAGGTAGAGATATTCTTTTCCAGTGATATTAACTAACAAGCAAGTGGGACTTTTTTCATATCATCTGCCTTCCTAGTGGCAAAAGGGGACCCCACCTTAGGATAAAGCTGGCACCATGGACAGAATAACAAAACCAGAAAGAAACTCATTCCTTCTTGGCATCATGGAGCTCTTTGATCAACCATCACCTAAAGTCAGCACTTCTGGAATTTACATTCCACGAGCCTATACATTCCCTTTGTTGAAACCAGACTGATTTGTGTTTTTCCACACTCACAATGGAGGGCATTCTTATTGATATGCAAACATATGGTGGTTCCCAATTTCACACAAGCCTGAGGACATATTTAAATGCTTCTAATCTCTTGAGGGAAATTCACTTTAAGAATTATGCAGTATTAGGCCAGTAAATCCAATCCTTCAGTCAACAGTTCAGATCAACAAACATTATGTGGAAGCCTACTCTGTGCCAGAAACTGTGTTAGGCAGTGAGCCCAAATGGAAACCCTGCTCTCTAGGCAATAACCTCTAACCAAATACTGACAGTAGCAATGAAGTTAGAGGGTCTTCAAGTTATTTTTCAATATTTCAAAAGGCCCAAGAAAAAAATAATCACATCTTTAACCAGAATAAGACTAGACTGACTGTGTACAGGACGCTGATTACTTTTGAATGGCGTAACTCTGTTTACTCTAAAGTTCAGATTGGAAGTTAGAAATGGACAAATGAATCTGAATTGTGTTTCTTTTTATGGCAGGAAATCTTCCAATGTAGGGAGATTCTGTTAGAAAGAAGGAAAAAAGTGAGGGGGGGCGGGGGAGGAAGGGAGGGAAAAAAAGGAAGAAAGTAATTAAAATCAATGCAATGGGGGAGGGGTGGAATGATCTGTAAATCAGTCACTTTCACACTTGCTAAGGTGTCCTAAACTTTATTCTTCTGAATGACATCATTTCTACCTCTGGTAACTTGCAAGAAAAGCCACCGTTGAAAACCCAGAAACAAGACAGTAATAAAGATGAATAAGGAACTTCGCTTTCCCTCTACCTCACAACACAAGAACAACGTGATATACAGAATTCTCAGAGAAGTATACATTTCCTAGAGCTGCCATAACAAATCACACACACTGGTGGCTTCAAACAACAGAAGTATATTCTGTCGCACTTCAGGAGGCTGGAAGTGTGACTCATTGTGAGGCCTGACCCCCACCCCAGGCTCCAGTGGGGAGGCCCAAGCAGTCTCCCTCGGTGGGGTCTGGGGGCCCGCAGAGTCCCCTGGCCAGTGGCAGGATGGCGCCAATCTCTGCCTGTCCCCACTCGGCCTTCTCTGTGCATCTCCGTGTGTCAGTCCTCCTCGCTTTTCTCTTCCAAGGGTAACTCATCAGGACTCAGTCACTCAGAATCCAGGATGACTTCACCTGGAAACCTTACCTTTATTCCATCTTCAAAGCCCCGATCCCCAAAGATGGCCATACTTAGGATTGGAATGTGTCTTTGAGAGCAACAGTATTTAAGGTTCCAAGTCTGTGAAAGCATCCTCCTGATCATTTGGACATTTGTATTTCTGACTGAGGAGAAGTGCTGTCCCTCGATCGTGTTCGACTCTTTGCGACCCCATGGACTGTAGGCCACTGGCTCCTCTGTCCACAGGGATTCTCCAAGCAAGAATCCTGGAGTGGGTAGGCATTCCCTTTTCCAGGGGATCTTCCTGACCCAGGGATCGAACCCAGGTCTCCTGCGTGCAGGCAGATTCCTTTACCACCTGAGCCACCAGGGAAGAAACCACCATCTAAACCATCACCAGCCCCTTGAAAGCAGTATAACCGAAACTCATTCCTCCCCAATGTGTCTCTCTTCCTGCACCTCTCACTATTAATGTCCCACACTGAATCAGTTTCTCTGCTCTGTTTTCCACCTGGAATTTCTCATGTCCACTTCTTTTCCATTCCACAACCACTGTTTTGATGCTTCCCAAGCATCAGCCTCACAGTTGACTCCCTGACCTTGGCTTCATCACCCCCTACCTCTAACCCATCCTCCCCACCACTAAATGATTGACTTTCCTAAAATAAGAATCTGTACAAAACTTAACAATGACTTTCCCTTCTCTCTCATCAGACCTCACACTTACTTCAAGGATTATTTCAGCTACTTACGTGCCACCCAATCCAAGAAACTCTGTCATCTCCCAAGGAGACATTTTCTCTTCTCTGAGTTCCCATAGTTCCTCTTCCCCAACTCGCAGTATTTAAGTAATTGGTAGTTTTAGACAGTGATCTACAGTTATTTCCACCAAGGGCTGGTCTTTGCCTCCCTAGAAATAGACACAGATTGAGTCATTTCTTGGTCACTTCCTAAGCTTTTCTTTTCATCCCTATTATTCTGAAAATGGGTGCTCACTGGTAAGCTGGACCCTGGCATGGTCTTACCTTCCACCCTGCCAATAGTGGACCGGACACAAGGTGTGTGACAATTAGACTCTCTTCAGTGGACTTGAAAGTTGAAGTTACAGTCCCTTCAGGAATGACTTATTTAAACAAAGGAGAAATTTATTTTTATTAATGTTCACACTCATGTGGTCGGTGGACCTGTCTGTTATTGGTCTACCACAAAGTAAGCATAGAAATCCAGAGTATGCATTTAGAAACTTTTATAACAATTTTATGTTATCAATTTTATGTCCGTTTATGCCAATGATTAAAATATAGGAATTGTATTTTGTATTTATTTTTATTTTCTAATAACTTATTCTAAGTAACTTTTGTAAAGGAAGTTGACTCACAAAAGTTACAAAAATAGTATAGAGTCCCCATGTACTCTCTGCCCAGCTTCCCTGATGGTGTATCTTTCCTCTAGCATATTGTCCAAACAAGGAACTGACTGTAATATTTCATTTTCATAGTATTTTACAAAAATATCCATGTGTGACACATTAGAATTTTTAAAAACCAGTTGTTTACCACAGGTTATCTAGGGAAAAAGCTAGTTTACATACTCTTATACGAAAGAAATTGAAGGTAGTGACAGAAATTGAAAAAAGAATAGAAGTGCCACAGTTTTTTGGACCAACTGATTTGATCAAGTCCCTGTTCAACCCCTAGACTAGTTGTGGGCAAATTCTAGAAATGGGTTTAATAATGATTAACCTAAAAAAAAGGAGATAATTATTCTGTATTACAGAACTTTAAGAGCCAAATGATATAATGTTTTCAAAGGCACTCTGAAAAGTACTTATAAACATAAGCCAGTGCTCTTTCCCCACCAATAAAATCATATTTATGTCCAACTTACCCGTAGTGCACCATCTTAATACACAGACTGCATCTCAATACAGCACAATTATCAGAACTCCTTATTTTATAGGTGCTTGACAATTTTCAAGACCCTCCCCAGCACATAAAAACCTGTAATTCTAAATATGTCTGTCTAATCCTCACAAGGTGGTGTTCCCAGTTTTACCCAGGAAGCTCAGGAATGTCAAGTCGCCCACACAGAGTCAAACAGCCAGAAGGACAGTCAAGACAGGAACCCAGGTTTGCTTTCTCTGAACTCAGCTCCCTGTCTCTTCCCCACATCAATGTGCATTTTACAAAAACCTAACATTAACTTTACTCTGCAGTAATCCAACGACCCAGGGGAAGGAAAAAGATAATTTGTGCAGATTTTACAACTTACATTGCTAACTTAAAAGACCTACTTAGAAAAAAAAATACTCAGTGTTTTATGATAGTTGGCCTCTGTCACATGATTTCCTCTCATTTATATGTAATTCTGTCCTTTTCTTCCCCCTTTCCCCAAAGTGGCACCATAGAGGTTGCTAAGCAATTGTCCCTGACAAGGTCTCAGCGACTGTCAATAAAGTGAAACGTTCTCCCATTCTCTGTTCCCTTTTAGTACTGAGGAGGGTGTCAATCAAAGAACATCAGTAAATGCTGGCTTTTGAGAGAAGGCAGAGAGGCCCTGACAGGCGGGGAATAAAAGATGACTATTTTTAAACTAACAAGTCCTTTCTTAAAGTAAGACAAGTTAAGTAAGAGACAAGTTTCACTGCTCTGCTTTTCTGGGAGGTGAAAAGGCTCCTTCAGGTCAAACCACCATCCCAACTGGGTAAGGATGTCTTGTTTGTCCAGAGAGCAATTTTCAATGGTGTGCTACAGCTCTTTGTAAATCCAAGAGAAAAACACCTCAACAAATAGGTATCTAAAAATAAGGTTCATGGATTTAGAAGATCCTCAAAAGCTTGGCCATCACATTTAACTAAATAAGACCTCCAGAGAATGGAGAATTGATGAAGGGTGAGTGTGATTAAATGGTATCAAATTTATCAACCTATGTTTATATTCAATAAATACAATCCAAGTCACTGTGTATATACCCTAACAGTGGCTGCCACCTTTGTGTAAGCACTGAGCCTACACAAAGACAAATACACAGAGATTAAGATAAAGGGACTTTTGCACCCCTACAAATGCACAATCTGATACAGAATTAATATCTGTACGCAGACCTGCAAGGCAGAACATCTAGTCAAGCCAGAGAACATCTGTCTTATGTGTAAGATGGAAATTATCAATCCAACCACTACTCTACCCACCACCTCCCTAAAAGGAAATCTCAAATTGTCTTACCCCAAAGGGACTGAGTTCTCAGAACACACACCTCAGTTACCTTAGAACATACCAAGTTGCTCTTAAGCCCACACCTGAATCATTTTCTGAAGAGACTCATTAACCTTTGCTCAAACATAAGCATATGTTCCTAGCAGGTGGCAGCATCCTTCAGTCCTTGGTAATATCAAGATAATTCCAGCACAAACACAGAAATGTCACTGTTGCCAACTTTTTAAGTTACACAGACATGTTACCATCACATGACATGGGAAATGGCACATGGCAAATTTCTGCACAGAGAGCAAATACATGTGAGGAAGATGATACAGTGGGCTCAAGACACAGACCCAGGAGGGTCAAGCGGAAAGAAAACTGACTCAGTGAGACCGTGAGAATGGAGGAGGCTGGAAAGAGCCGACCCAGGGACAGGTACTGAACTCCCCATCAGAGTGGCACCAGAGGGCACTGGATCTCCCACACCAATGCCAAGCCAGCAATTGTGAGAACAGCCCCTAAAGAGAAGTATGGGACACACTTTTACTAAAATAATCTCGTAACTTTAAAAAATATATGAGACTTTCTTTTGGCTTACTTATTTTTCAGAGTAAGAAACAAGGCATTCTGGGTAATATGTATGTTTGGTTATTAGTTTTTAATCTTCCTGGCATTTAGTGTCCCCAAACTGTTTAATCTCTGAACCCAAACTTCCCTTCCAGCCCAGTCTCCAGCCTCAGACACAAACAGAATTTCAGAGTATCTTGGGACCCAGGTTTCAATAGCACCTTAAGACAGGTACTTAAATTGGGAACCCTCGGGCTGACTGGTTTCATGTCCAGTCTCAGCCCATCACTCGCACATCAGGGAATGGGTACCCATGCCTGTTCCATCTACGGAAATGGAGCCAGTGGTGCGGTAGAAGAAGGGTGGGCTTTGAGGTCACTGATCCTAGTTTGGGCTCTATGCCTTCCCTCTGAGCCCCAGATGCCTCCTCTTTAAGATAAGCCTAGTAACACCCACACAAGAGAGTTGTCAAAAGAACTAAGTAGAACACCTATCCCAATGTTTAACACATAGAGGGTAGTCGCTCAGTCATGTCTGACTCTTTGCGACCCAATGGACTAAGGCTTTGGGTCCCACCAGGCTCCTCTGTCCATGGACTTCTCCAGGCAAGAATACTGGAGTGGATTGCCAGTGCCTTCTCCAAGGGGTCTTCCCAACCCAGGGGTCGAACCTAAGTGTTTAACTCGTCTCCCCAGGTGGCGCTAGTAGTCCACCTGACAATGTGGGAGACACAACGACACAGGTCCATCTTTGGGTCGGGAAGATCCCCTGAAGGAGGAAACCCTCTCCAGTATTCTTGCCTGGGAAATCCTATGGACAGAGGAGCCTGGGGGCTACGGTCGGTGGGGCCACAGAGTCGCCATGACTGAGCGACTGAGCACTCACACAGGTGCTTAATAAAGGCCGGTCTGCAGCCTCCACCTGCATATGAGGCAGGTGATTGATTCAGCTTTGTATCATCAATGACATGGAACTTAATATATTGTAAAGTGCTCTTTATTTTTTTTAAATCTTCTTCATATTCATTGTGATCACCATTCAACCCATCCCCCAGCTAATTCCTCCTTCAACGTCACCGACAATAACCCACAAAATACACTACAGCTTTGCTAAGCAGCTAAATAACTGTGAGAGATAATAATAAAAAGAATACATAGATAACCTTGTCCTTGACCTCTGAAGGTGGAGATAGGAACGGTATGATGTTATGTAAGTGAACATATCAAATCTCATGGAAAGCTTACACCTTCCAGGTTACCCAGAAACAGAGACGGCTCTCCATGTAGTGACCCACTGTTCTCTGCAGTGCTCACTGATTCTATACTGTGACTTGTGGTTTTAAAAAGAACAGTCTATCACCCATAGTTCTGTTAGCCATCCCCTGCAGCTGTGTCTGTGTGTAAGCAGGTGGGAGCATGGAGATGGCTCCCCCATGGGGGGACAGAACGTCGTGCAAACACTGGGCTACACAGGGGGTCTGAGCACTTCCTCGGTATCCCTCACATGACCCCGAAATCGGAGCAATGTCACTGTCTTAAAGAAACTCAGAAACACATCCCTAGCTGTCTGACAGAGATGACTAGACCTTGCGGATGAGAGAAAGAAGGCTAGAATTACAAACAAAACACCAAATGTGACAATTCCAGAAGCTTTCCTGCTTCTCCCCCATGTTTACAATGGCTGAGAATTGCAGAAGCACTTCACTCTGCCCCTGACCTGTGCTTCTCAAACAGTGCTGCACCCACCATACTTGAAAATTGGATTTGAATTCCAAGATAAGTACTTCTCCTACTGAAAATGTTACAAAAGCAAAATTGAGAATTGTCACAAATTCCATTTTCAGTAAAACCAGGGCAGCTATAATCTACAGATTCAAAAAACTTGCATAAGGGCCCCCAAAGCCCCTGAAAAGAGGCAAAGGCTGTGCAAGAGGTAACAAGAATAAGCATGGGGTGAAAAGGCCCAGCAGAGGCCAATCTCAGAAAGTTCCAGTAAAAAAATATGCTTCCTGGATATGAGGACTCCTTCTGAGGTAAACGACACTTCATGCTTGTCACGAAGAGTGCAGAAATTGGGGTACACAGCCAGGAAGAAAAAGCCCTCTAGGACTCAATTTGATTTGGAAAGACAGAGGAACTGAGGCTATACTCAGAAAAAAGAAAAAAAAGAGGCACAGCAAAACTATATTTTCAGGAAGCAGTCTGTCTCTGCGGCAGCAAAACAAAGAAGACCCATGGGTTGTGACATCTGGAAGTCAAGTCTGGGCATCCAATACCCATTCCCACCATCACCAAGGAGCCCATCCAGCAGCTCATCCAGGAAAATAAAACTGATTTAAATATGAACAGTAAAGAGACATAGAAAAGATATCAACACAAACTTACTATTAGAAAAACAGGAGACAGCAGCAAAACTTACCAACAGACAAAAACCTTTATGAGAAAAATGGTGCCACAAAGCAGACTGAAACTGTGACCAAGCATTTTACCAGAATTTATATTCAATATTAATGAAATAACCTCACTGAATAAGGACCACAGTGCAAAAGTGAAGAAATTCAAGGAAAAGGTGATGAAACAACAGAAATATTGTTCTTTCTCATTAGCTTTTCTTCAGGTCATTGCTAAGTAGAGACACATTTAACTGTACAAAGGAAGGACTTCCTTCAATTCATCGGCTAATATCAGGTAATAAAAGAAGAGAAAGTTTTAGGAAGTAGATAATACTAATTTATATTGAGCACCTATTTGGGAAGAAATAGATGCCTAGAAGAGTAGGCGGTGACCTCCCTGACAGCCCAGTGGTGAGACTTTGTCTTCCAACGCAGGGGAAGGTTTGATCCCTGGTCAGGGAGCTAAGACCCCATTTGTGCTGAGGTGAAAAAAACAAAAATACAAAACAGAAGCAATATTGTAACAAATTCAATAAAGACTTTTTAAAAAGTCCACATCAAAAAAAAAATCTTAAAAAAGAAAGTAGGTGGCCATAGAAAATTCTAAGTATGGAAGTAACTACTAAAACAAAAATTCAAACCTTTATAAATTACAGAACTACAAACCAACAAAGAAAAAGAGCAAACTATATAGTGAATGATTTTTTTAAGAAAAGAGAAAACAAATGTAAAATAATTTAACATAATCAAATCAAATGCATCTGTTATATTTTAAAAAATGAGAAAACTTATGTATTAAAAGAAAGAAATGTTCAGAGTGGCTCACAAAGCAAAAAACTCTGCCAAAATTAAAGAGACACATTTTTTTGGATGATGTTTACACAGACCACATGTTCTTTATCCTTAATCTGTCAGTGGACATAGATTGCTTCCATGCCTTGGCTATTACTAATAGAGCTGCTATGAACACTGAGGTAGGGGTGCACGTATCTTTTTGAATTATGTTTTTTTAAGGAAACTCCATACTGTTCTCCATAGTGGCCAATTTACATTCCCACCAACAGTGTAGGAGGGTTCCCTTTTTTCCACATCCTGTCCATTTACTGTTTGTAAACGTTTTGATAATGCCATTCCTACCTGCATGAGTTGATACTTCATTGTAGTTTTGATTTACACTTCTCTAATAATTAATGATGTTGAGCATCTTTTCATGTGCTTTTTGGCCATCTGTATGTCTTTTTTGGAGAAATGTTTATTGATATTTTCTTCCTATTTGTTGATTGGATTATTTTTTAGACACATCTTTAAAAAGTGATTCAAAAAACAGAAAAGAGGACTGAGTAGTTGCATCATGCAATACAAAGAATTACACAAAGCAGGGAATCACAATATTAACCCTAGACAAGGTAAAAGTATTGCTCTAAAACAAAGCATTATATGAAACAAAGAAGGGCAATTGGTAATGGTCACTGTCAAAATGGAAGATGTTCAAGTTATGAAGATCAAATAATTTAGCAGCAATATTCACAAATCAGAAATTTCAAGAACTATGAGGAGAAATAAAGAAATGCCCTAGTATCAGGAGGCTACACTGTTTCTGTCAGCTCTCAACAGTTAAGTAGACCAAAAAAGCGTAACAAGAGACAAAGATAGAAAACCTAAACAAGAAAGCTGATGAAGTGAGGCAGACCTTGGAGATACTACAGGTTCAGTTCCAGAAGAAAGAAGAAATAAAGTTACCGCAATAAAATGAATATTGCAATAAAGTGAGTCACATGAATTTTCTGGTTGCCAAGTGCATATAGAAGTCATATTTATACCATTTTGTAGTCTGTTAAGAATGCAACAGCAGACGAATGGATAAGGAAGCTGTGGTACATATACACCATGGAATATTACTCAGCCATTAAAAAGAATTCAAATGAATTATGCCCGTCTGCTGATGGGCATCTAGGTTGCTTCCATGTCCTGGCTATTATAAACAGTGCTTCGATGAACACCGGGGTGCACGTGTCTCTTTCAGATCTGGTTTCCTCGGTGTGTATACCCAGAAGTGGTATTGCTGGGTCATATGGCAGTTCTATTTCCAGTTTTTTAAGAATGCAACAGCATTATGTCTAAAAAATATACTTTAATTTTAAAATATTTTATTTCTTAAAAATTCTAACCATCATCTGAGTCTTCAGCGAATAGTAATTGTTTTTGCTGGTGGAGGGTCTTGCCTCAGAGTTGATAGCTGCTGACGGACCAGAGTATTAGTTGCTATAGGTTGAGGTGGCTGTGACAATTTCTTAAAATGAAATAACAATTAAATTTGCTGCACAGATCAACTCTTCCTTTCATGAATGACTTCTCTGCAGCCTGCAATGCTGTTTAATAGCATTTGACCTAGTGGAGAACTTCTTTCAAACCTGGAGTCAATCCTCTCAAACCCTGCTGCTGCCTTATCAAGTAAGTTTATGTAATATTCTAAATCCTTTGTTGTCATTTCATCTTTACAGCATATTCACCAAGAGTAGATTCCATCTCAAGAAACCACTTTCTTTGCTCATCCCTAAGAAGCAACTCATGATCCATTCAGATTTTATCACGAGGTTGCAGCAATTCAGTCCCATCTTCAGGCTCCACTTCTAATTTCAGTTCTCTTGTTATTCCCACTACATCTGCAATTACTTCCTCTACTGATTCTTGAACCTCTCAAGGTCATTCATGAAGGCTGAATGTCCTTCTAAATTGTTCTGCTAAACTCCTTACTGTTGATATTAGTTAACAGTTCTTATAAACTCCTGTTACTGTTGGTATTTTGATCTTTTCTCACAAATATTCTAAATGGCAGCTAGAATGGTGAATCTTTCCCAAAATATTTTCAATTTATTTTGCCCAGATCCATCAGAGGAATTACTATCTATGATAGCTATAGCCTTACAAAGTATATTTCTTAAATAGTAAGATTTGAAAGTTGAAATGACTCTTTGACCCACGGGCTGCAGTATGAAAGTTGTGCTGTTTTTCAGTCACCCAGTTGTGTCTGACTCTCTGTGACCCCATGGACAGCTGCATGCCATGCCTCCCTGTCCCTCAACCATCTCCCAGAGTTTGCCCAAGTTCATGTTCATTGCATCGGAGATAAAACAACATTGACTTCATACATCTCCATCAGAGATCTTGGGTGACCAGATGCCTTGTCAATGAGTAGTCAGATTTTAAAAGAGATTTTTTTTTTGGAGCAATATGTCATCCATATATGCTGTCCTCCAGGGTTTGTTGTTCCAGTTAGACAGCACAGGTGGGGTAGATTTAGTACAATTCTTAAGGTCCCTAGGATTTGGGAAGTGGCTGATGAGCACCAGCTTCAACTTCATGTCACCAACTTCATTAGCCTCTAACAAGAGAATCAGCGTATCCTTTGAAGATGTGAAGCCAGGCAATGGCTTATCCTCTCTAGCTATGAAAGTCCTAGATGGCATCTTCTTCTAACAGAAAGCTACTTGCCTACACTGACAATCTGTTGGTTGATGTAGCCACCTTAATGAATTATCTTATCTAGACCTGCTGAAGAATATGCTGCAGCTTCCACATTAGCTGCTTCACTTGCACTTTTGTGTTACAGAGATGGAGATGGCTTCTTTCCCTAAACTTCATGGACCAACCTCTACTAGTTTCAAATTCTTCTTCAGTGGCTTCCTCACCTCTCTCAGCCTTCACAGAATTGAGGAGAATTAGGACCTGGCTCTGGATTAGGCTTTGGCTTAAGGGAATGCCGTGGTTGGGTCGATCTTCTATCAAGACCACTCAAACTTTCTCCCTATCAGCAATGAGGATGTTTCACCTTATCATTCATATGTTCACTGGAGTAGCATTTTTAATTTCCTTCAAGAACTTCATTTACCCCTTGGATAACTGGCACAAGAGGCCTAGTTTTTAGTTTGTTTGGGTTTTCAACATGCCTTTCTCACTAAGCTTAATCATTTCCAGTTTTCAATTTAAACTAAGAGACATGTGACTCTTTCTTTCACTTAACCACTTAGAACATCATAGGGTTATTAATTAATTGGCTTAATTTCAATATTGTCATCTCAGGGAACAGGGAGGACAAAGGAGAGGAAGAGAGATGGGGAATGGCTGGTGAAGCAGTCAGAACACACACATTTATCAATTAAGTTCATCACTTTACATGGGCAAGGTTCGTGGCATCTGTAAACAATGACAATAATAACAACAAAGATCACTGGTCACAGATCATCGCAAAAAAGAAAAAAAAAACATAGCAACAATGAAAATTTTGAAATATTGTGGTGATGGTGGTTTAGTCACTAAGTCATGTCTGACTCTTGCGACCCCATGGACTGGGGCCTGCCAGGCTCCTCTGTCCATGGGATTCTCCAGGCAAGACTACTGGTATGGGTTGCCATTTCCTTCTCCAGGGGATCGTCACAACTCAGGCATTGAACCCAGGTCTCTGGCATTGTAGGCAGAATCTTTACTGACTGAACTAAGAGGGAACTAAAATATGACACAGAGACATGAACGAGCAAATGCTATTAGAAAACTGGCACCAACAGACTCGTTCAACACACGGTGGCCACAACCTTCAACTTGAAGGAAAAAAAAGTGGTATCTTCAAAGTAAACTAAAGCAAAGTGCAATAAAATGAGGTCTGTAATCCTGATTAATATATATCAAATTCATGACCCAAAAATAAAAATGCATTTTAACTCCCCATGGAATAGTTATGAAATTTGACCATGTATTAGGCCACAAGTAAAATTCAATAAATTTCAAGATGTAAAAATAGAACAGGAAGGTTTTCCGATCACAATGGACTAAAACTAGAATCTAATTATAAAAGGAGAAAACAAAAGGGTCTTACTATTCCTAAAAGTAAAGCTTTTTCTTTTAACTCTTGAATCAAAGAGAACTAAATTGAAATCACAGAATTTCCAGGAAGCATGGATGACAAAAAAATATAGAACTTGTAAAAATCAGCTAAAATACTTTTCACAAAATAATAACTTTAATAGATAATAATCTAGTCAACTAAAATGATAGTAAAATAATTAAGTATATATTCCACTTTTAGCAATTCCACTTTTATCAATTCTGATACTTTCAAAATGTGGTGCTAGAGAGCTCTTGCGAGTCCCTCAGACTGTAAGGAGATCAAACCAGTCAATCCTAAAGGAAATCAACCCTGAATATTCACTGGAACGATGCCAAAGTTGAAGCTCCAATACTTTGGAACTCGATACAAAGAGTTGACTCATCAGAAAATACCCTGATGCTAGGAAAGATTGAAAGCAAAAGGAGAAGGAGGTGGCAGAGGATAAGATGATTAGATAGCATCACTGACTCAATGGACATGAGTTTGAGCAAACTCTGGGAGACAGTGGAGGACAAGGGAGTCAGTCTATGGGGTCACAAAGAATCAGACATGACTTAGTGACTGAACAACAATAACAAAACACAGTAAAGAAATTAATAAAGGTTAATAGCAGAAACTGATTAATTAAAAACTAAGAAAACAATTGAACCAATAAAATAAAATATGATTCTTACAGGATATAGGGAAGAATAAAAATGTATAAATGTAAAAATGTAAAAAATGTATAAATAATTCTGTTTCTTTTTTTTTAAGAGGAGGCACAAATACAAAAAGGAAAAAATGACAAGATGCACAGAAAATTAAAGAATCATGGAGAATGATTTATGAAATTCCACACAAATAAACTTGAAAATCTAGATAAATAATTTTCTAGGGAAATAGAGTTTACCAAAACTGATCCCAGAAAACAAAATAGAAAATTTAAACATATTGTTTTCCATGGAAGAAACAGAAAAATTACCAAAGAGCTACTTTTTAATAAAGCATCAGGCCCTACTGGCTTCATAGTGGAAATATACTAAAACTTTGAACAGTAGAAATCCAACATTGAGTGTTTCAAAACATAGAAAACATAAATTATGAAGTAAACAAAAATCTCAAAGATGACACAAAAAAGGAGAAGAAACCAGTATTTAAGAAAACTGCCAAGTCACATCAGTGGGAGAAAGATAGACTACTTGCTAAACAGTCAATTACTGGCCTTTTGTAGGAAAAATGAAATTGGAGCCATAAACCACATCATGCCAGTGAAACTTCAAATGGAGAAGAGATATAAATTTAAAAAGGAAAACAGAAAAGTGCTAAAATAAAACAAAAGAGAATTCCTTTATGGTCTCAGTGAATGAAAGGCCCTAGTTGTTCAGGTGCTCAGTCATGTCCAACTCTTTGAGACCCCAAGGACTGCAGCACACCAGGCTTCCCTGACCATCACCAATTCCTAGAGCTTGCTCAAATTCATGTCCATTGAGTCGGTGATGCCATCCAACCATCTCATCCTCTGTCATCCCCTTCTCCTCTGCCTTCAATCTTTCTCAGAATCAGGGTCTTTTCTAGTCAGTCAGTTCTTTGCATCAGGTGGCCAAAGTATTAGAGCTTCACCTTCAGCATCAGTCCTTCAATGAATATTCAGGAATGATTTCCTTTAAGATGGACTGGTTGGATCTCCTTGCCGTCCAAGGGACTCTCAAGAGTCTTCTCCAACACCACAGTTCAAAAGCATCAATTCTTCAGTGCTCAGCTTTCTTTAGAGTCTAACTCTCACATCCATACATGACTACTGGAAAAACCACACCTTTGACTAGATGGACCTTTGTTGGTAAAGTAATGTCTCTGTTTTTTAATATGCTGTCTAGGTTGGTCATAGCTTTTCTTCCAAGGAGCAAGCCTCTGAATTTCATGGCTGCAGTCACCATCTGCAGTGATTTTGGAGCCCCCCAAAATAAAGTTTGTCACTGTTTCCACTGTTCCCCTATCTACTTGCTGCCATGATC
Organism: Cervus canadensis; assembly: GCF_019320065.1. Lineage (NCBI taxonomy): Eukaryota > Metazoa > Chordata > Mammalia > Artiodactyla > Cervidae > Cervus > Cervus canadensis. The sequence goes on from NC_057407.1 coordinate 50,729,013, forward strand.
TTCGTTTTTTGAATGTTGAGTTTTAAGCCAACTTTTTCACTCTCCTCTTTTAAGAGGCTCTTTAGTTCCTCTTCACTTCCTGCCATAAGGGTGGTGTCATCTGCATATCTGAGGTTATGGATATTTCTGCCTGCAATCTTGATTCCAGCTTGTGCTTCATCCAGTCCAGCATTTTGCATGATGCACTCTGCATATAAGTTAAATAAGCAAAGTGACAATATACAGCCTTGATGCACTCCTTTCCCAATTAGCTAGAAAGGTCTTCCTAGCTATGTTCAAAATCTGAAAGCTATAAAATCAGATTAATAAATTTGCCTATAAAGGTATTTTTAAATCTTCTGAATAGCAAAATACATCATACGGTTCCAAAAACAAATGAAAACCTTGGAAATATATACGTAACTTATTTCATGGATATGGTTTCTTAACATCATAAGAAGCTACTAGAAATAAATGCGAAAAGTGTCACAACCCAGTAGAAAAATGGGCAAACAGCATGAACAGGCAGTTTACAACTTGCTCTAAGCATCCAAACATGAACTCATTCTATTAGCAAAAACCTGAAATTTTAGTAGCATACTCTATTAATGAGTTCATATGGAAACAGCCTCTCTTGCCTATCACTGGTGGGAATGTAACTCTTTCATTGAACACAATATATTTCAAAAACAAAAATACATATACACTTTGCTCTTCTATTCCTCTTCTCAAAAACTATCTCATAGACATATCTACATAATGTTTGAAATTGGCCTATGTGTAACCTTGATAATAATGGTTTGAGAACAACAAATGCCCTTCAATGACAATCAATTAAGTAGATTATGACTCATCCTAACATGTAGTTGTGAAAACACACCAAAAAAGATTAAGTTCTCTATGTACTGATAGGTAAACATCTCTCAGATAATGTTGTTAAATGAGAAAATAAGATAAAGAACACTGTAAGCAGTACAAGTCTATAAAACTAAGGCAAGGCATGCTTTTATTTGCTTGAATATGCATAAGGAAACTCTGGAAGAGAATAGAAGAAACTAATAGTTTCTTTGGGGGAAAGGGAGAGAGACTGGGAAGATGGGAAGAAAAATTAAGGAGAAATTTTCACTCTTTACCTTCTTTATTGTTTTTCATAAACAAAAATATTTTAAATAAATAAAAGTAAACTTGGGTCATAAACAAATAAAATTAATTAATAAAATACCCTGAGGAAACCAAAATTGAAAAAGTTCATTTCAGCATTATTTACATTAGCTAGAGGACACAACCTAGATGTCTGTCAACAGATGAATGGATAAAGAAGCTGTGGTACATATATACAATGGAATATTACTCAGCCATAAAAAGGAATGCATTTAAGTCAGTCCTAGTGAGGTGGATGAACCTACAGTCTATTATACAGCATGAAGTCAGTCAGAAAGAAAAAAACAAACAAACAAAAAAAAAGAAATACTGTATACTAACGCATATATATGGTATCTAGAAAGACAGTAGTGCTGAAGCTGCCTGCAGGGCAGCAGTGAAGACCCAGACACAGAGAACAGACTTAAGGAGGACGGGCGGGGGAAGCAAGGAGAGGGTGTGAGGATGGAGGGAGTAACGGGAAACACGCACTACCAGACCTAAGACAGATGCCAGTGGGGATCTGCTGTGTGTCTCAGGGAGCTCACACCGCGGCTCTGTGACAACCCAGGGGGTGGGATGGGAGGGAGGTGGGAGGGATGTTCAAGAGGGAGGGGACATGGATGTACCTATGGCTGATTCATGTTCATGGCTGGCAGAAAGCAACACAATACTGTAAAGCAATTATCCTTCCATTAAAAAGAAATAAATGTAATTTTTAAAAATGCAAGGTCAAGATTTATATTTTCTACACATATTAGTGTGTTTTATCTGGTAAGGAACTTTCCCTGGTTTATGACATCATTAGGAGGTTGCCTGATGCAGAAAAGTTAGGATAATACACAAATTTTTTAAAATGAAACTATTTTTTTGCTCAATTGTAAAATAAATTTTTTAATTAAATACATAAATAAAACTGGACTGTATACTTGAAGTCTCAGATCCCTACAACTATTTCCCCAACATCGTGGAAATCTAGAATCCCTTTAATGCATACCATAGACCAATATTTGTTCTAACAAACAGCAATTTTATCACCAGTTGACTGAAGTAAATTCTATTTGAGGCTGTTATATAGACACTCACACATTTGCACAATGTTCTCAAAGGTAATTTTTTTTTCAAAAATTATATAAAGTTGAGATTTGAAACTTTAAGGCAATTTCACCAAAAACTCTTCATTTTAAAAAATGTTCATCACTAACAAACGTATTTATATTTTTTAACTCCCCTTGAGTTATTTTCTAACAAAATAGTCTCTGAAAGAGAAAACTTTTATAATACTGTGTAGGCATTTGCTAAATTAAGATGATGGAAACTGGAAATCACTGGATTTGGAATCAGAAAACATGAGCTTGAATTTCAAAGCCGTAAATTCCTTAATTTCCCTTTAGGAGCCAACCTAAGTGAACTCAGATATTGAAGGTTCCCTAGTGTCTATTGCTCCTCCCTCTGGCCAAACCTCATACCCTCTTACACACACTGGTGCCTTCAAGACCTAGAGAACAAAAGTTTTGCCATCTGTTGGCTTATTTATCTTAAAGCAAGGTCTCTCAGCATCGTCACTACTGACATTCTGAGGCTGTAATTCTTTGCTGCGGGGAGCCGTCCTGTGCATTATAGGCTGTGTAGCAGCATCTTTGTCATCTGCTCACTACATGTCAGTAGCACCCTCTCCAGCTGTGACAATTAAAAGTCTCTCTGGATATTATCAGATTTCCCCCAGAGGACGTCTCAACCAATTTACGACCACCGCCTTAAGAGTAGAGCCCTCTGTGGTTGTGGGACAGTCTGAACAACTCATATGCAGTCTAGTGGGTATTAAGGGAAGAAAGCATTGCCTCAATGGAGGAAAGCATCCCACAGAGATACCCACAGAATGTATTCACTCAGTTGGGTTTGGTCAGGACTCACTAAGTGAGAGCCTCCAGCTCCCACCAAGGACCTCCTTTTCTCATCCCTTGTAACCACGAGAACACCTGACCCTTCTATAGCCAGGTCTCCTGCAGCAAGAGAGGAGTTTTTTGGTTTTTTTGTTTGTTTGTTTTTAGGAAAGGTAACACAGTTCTGTTTAATCTTTGTAGCCAAACCATTTCTCTGTTATCATCTAATTATTCCTCCTCTGTAATATCTGCATAATTTCCATAGGACTCCTGATCCAACATTTACAAACTGTTGTAATAACAGAGTGAGAGTCTAATGAGTGAAGCTCTTTTCCCAAATCTCTCACTAACATAAATGAAAAACCAGAATCAAGTTCTAGCTTGGCCACCTACTTGCTAAACGTCCTTGGACAAGTTGTTTAACCTCTTTGAACCTCAGTTTCTTCAACTGTTAAATGCATGTAGCAACATCTGCTTCCAGGGATAAGAAATAAATGATCTACTCCATACAAACACCCAGAAGGTATCTGTCCTTATTTTTTCAGTAAGGTGGCTCAGATGGTAAAGAATCTGCCTGCAATTCAGGAGAGCCGGGTTCGATCCCTGGGTTGGGAAGATTCCCCTAGAGAACAGTATGGCAACCCACTCCAGTATTCTTGCCTGGAGAATCCCATGGAGAGAGGAGTCTGGCGAGCTACCATCCATGGGGCTGCAAAGAGCAGGACACGGCTGAGCGACTAACACTACTACTACTGCTTGCAACTATTCTTCCAGCTTATTCCTTTTTTACCTTAACATTATCTGAAAAGCAAGCCAATAGTTCAGCTATCCCCATTCCATGGAACCACAGTTTGAACAACTGAATTATTTAAACTGGATAATGAGCATTTTATTTCCATTATATTATTTGTTTAACTGTATATGTATATGTTGTTCATATTAAATCACAAGAGACTGGTGATATATTCAGCCTCAATGAAAATAAGCTAAACTTCTGCTTAGTTTGAAGAGCAGAATGCCAAAATTTAAAAGATGATCCAATGGGAACAGAGGATGCAACAGATTTAGTGAGGAGTCTGGAGACAAGATAACCAAACTGAAGTAGTTGCAGCCTTAGTTTACACCTCTCACCCTATCTCCAACATCTTAAATGAGCAAATCAAAGACCCAAACAAAATAACCCCCAATGAAAGATGTAATCTTTAGAAATGAAATGGCATAGACCATTGCTTAGTATTCTGGTAAAAACTGGAAGAGCTATAAGAGCAAAAAAGCGGGTATAACACAATTCAGAAAAACAATTACTCTGGAAAGCAAAAGGAAAAAATCTTTTAGACACACTGCCCTTTATTTTTAAGTAAAGAGAACAAAAATTCCTCACATGAAAAAATTTGAAGAAAAGATAAGAGATAAAATATAAAACAACAGAAGGAAATAGAGGGTAAGCTCTCAGCTCTCAGGAAAGAAAGAAATAACAGCACCTGATAGAAGGGGGGAAATGAGGGATTCTTTGAGTAAGACGCTGAGTTTGAATGTCAGCAGTACCATCTACCATCAACTAGCTGTGTGAACTCTGAGCAATGAAATCCCTCTCTGAGCCTGTCTACTCACCTATAAAATCAAGACAAAATCTGCTTCACTGGTTTATTCTAAGAACTAAACAGGAGAATAACCTTGCCTAGTACGAGTCCACAGGACACAATAAATGTCTCTCCTTTTATTCATCTGTTCATCTCTATCTGTTCATTCCTTTGTCCTTCTCCATCTGTCAGACATTCTCCTAACTTTTCTTATTAATAAAAATGACACCTAACTCTTGTTTATTTTTGATAATAGGAAGCAGGTACAGAGAAAAATTTTAAATCTACAAATTATTCAAGACTTCCTAAATCATTAACTTGAGTCAACTTTCCCAGTTAGAATTATTCCACAGATCATAAAAGTATCTGTGCTGATGCACTAAATTTGGAAATTCTACAAAACCAATAAGAGAAAGACTATATTGACAGATGATACCTAGCTAGATGATAACTAGATATGTGTATGTGTGTGTGTGTGTGTGCTGTGTGTCTGTGAGTTGTTCAGTCGTGTCTGACTCTTTGGAACCCCATGGACTGTAGTACGCCAGGCTCCTCTGTCCATGGAATTTTCCAGGCAAGAATACTGAGTGGGTTGCCATTCCCTTCTCCATGGGATCTTCCCAACCCAGGAATTGAACCCAGGTCTCCTGCACTGCAAGCAGATTCTTTATAATCTGAGCCACCAGAGAAGCCCAGACAGATACATACATAGATACAAAGATGCATAGAAAGGGCTGATACATACACACACATATGAATCCACATACATCTGGCTAGTGGGGAAACTCCCTTATTCTAGAATAACTGAGTAAGCATGATCCATTTGTACCAACTCAAAGATAATGTGGCAATAATGTAGCATACTAATAATGTAATGGGGTAAGTACAACAATAAAAAGATAGACAACATCCTGATACACTGCTTTGGAAAACAGACCATGGACTTCACTGCTTGGCTCATTCTCTCTTATTATGCTCTAGACCAGTGCTATCCAGTAGAATGTTCTGCAGTAAATGAAATTTTTTATCCATTTCTGTCCAATATAGTAGCCAAATAGCCATATGTGGTTATTAAGCACCAGAAATGTTACAAGTTTAACCAAGAAATTAGAAATGGATTTTTCATTTTACTAAATTTGGATTAATTTGGATGCAATGTAAATAGCCACATGTGGCTAGTGTCCACAGCACATATCTGGGCAAATTAAATCACATACTGTAAGAGGGAGGGCATATGTGTACACATATATCTGATTCACATTGATGTACAGCAGAAACTAATGCAACACTGTAGCTATATTCCAATAATAAAATAAAAAGTTTAAAAATCGTGTAATATAGCATATATATACAATGGAATATTACTCAGCCATAAAAAAGGAATACATTTGAGTCAGTTGCAGTGAGATGGATGAACCTAGATCCCATTATACAGCATACAGTAAGTCAGAAAGAAAAAAATATCATGTATTAACACATATATATGGAATCTAGAAAGACTGATGAACCTATTAGCAGAACAGGAATGGAGACACAGACATAGAGAACAGACTTATGGATTGGGGGGTGGGGTAGGAAGGAAAGGGTGGGATGAATGGAGAGAGTAGCATGGACACATATACACTAACAGATACAGAATAGATAGCCAGTGGGAATTTGCTGGACGACGCAGGGAACTCAAACCAGAGTTCTGAGACAACCTAGAGGGGTGAGATGGGGTGGGAGGTGAGGAGGAGGCTCAAGAGGGAGGGGACATATGTATACCTATGGCTGATCCATGTTGATGCATGGCAGAAACCAGCACATTACTGTAATTATCCTTCAGTTAAAAATAAATAAAGTAAGAAAACTTTGAAAAATCACGTAATGTAGTAAGTGGAAATAATTTCATGAAGAGTCACTTTCTCCATCTTGATAGTTCTCTTATTTGCCCACCCTCCTAACAGGAGCTAATATTCTCCCAGTAGTGGCAGATCTCAGCTTCCATTATTCTCTCTGCTTCTGCCTTTACTACCATAGAGGGACAAGTAACACTGACAAGGCCAAACATGGAGGTGCTATTGATGAGCTAGCCTATTGGACTACTGACTAGGTAACTTGCCCAATAGGTTTAAAAACCTCTCTATGCTCTGCACTGAATTATAAAAGACATCCTCAGGAACATTCTCTCCACAGCCTGCACAAAGTGTTTCCGAAGGCTGTTTCTCACAATGTTCCTCACCATAAGCTCATCACTCACCCAGACTGCAAATCTTTGGTGGGCCATTATTAGTCAGTTGAAGTTCACAGCTCTTGGGTCTGGAAGAAAATGTTAGCATTTCAAAAGAAGGAATTAACTGCACATCCTTTATGCAATCATCCTTAATGTTTTTTCTTCCTCAACTGCAATTTTAATAACTATTGGACAGCTGTAAACTCCAGAATGTGCCCCTGGAAACTACTTGAACACAGACAACTATGCTGCCATTTAAGTGGAGAACTGCTACCCTTAAAAGGTGGCCAAACTGGAAATAAGAATGATAAACTCTTGGAAAACTTTAAGATTTCACTGAAAGTTCGTGAAGGCAGGGGCCCCCAACTCCTGGGATCTAATGCCTGATGATCTCAGGTGAAGTTGATGTAATAATAATAGAAATAAAGTGCACAGTAAGTGCAATGCACTTGGACTCACCCTGAAACCATCCAGCCACCTCCCCCACCCACTGATCCAGGGAAAAATCATCTTCCGTGAAACTGCATCCTGGTGCCAAAAGTTGGGGATCACTGATGTAAAGTGAATACCTAACCTCTTCAAGGAAGTAAGTATCACAGATTAACTTTCCTAATCAAAGTTAATGCTACCTCACCCAGCTCCTGACCTGACCTCCAAGACATTATGCCAATCCTTCCCAAAGGTGGGATGTGCCAACTGTTGGGCACAATGCATATACAGCCTTCAGTTGCCAATCACCCTTTCCTGTGTGAATACTCAAAATGACGGAACTCAAAACAATTGTTGCTTAAAGGAAAGGATAATCCTTTCTGGGAATCCTTTATTCATATCACCTTGCAGTCACCTCTTACACAGTGAGTGCTCATTAGATAGCTTTCAATTATACAAAGAGAAATACACCATAATTGGAATAAACAGAACCTTAACCATGCTATGTTACCCTTGAATGATTCAAAAGAAACTTTGAAAGTATGTCTGAAAACAGTAATGCTTAATTTACATGAGCCTTTCATGTTATTGTCATCCTTAATGAAAATGATAGTCAGAACTGTAGCTTCTCTCCCAGGAAAATATTCCTTCTAGTTTCTCTCTTGCCCCAAATAAAATGCAATATCCACCCCTTCCTATATTCTTCATTTCTTCTTCAATTAATTATTATTTACAGAAATTTTGCCACAAATTCATCTTATATTTTCTTTTCCTACACCCTAATCTCTACTGAATGATTATCCAAATTCCCTTTCATTAATGAATGGACTTCCCTTGTGGCTCAGTTGGTAAAGAATCCACCTGCAATGTGGGAGACCTGGGTTTGATCCCTGGGTTGGGAAGATCCGCTGAAGAAGGGAAAGGCTACCCACTCCAGTATTCTGGCCTGGAAACTATACAGTCCATGGGGTCACAAAGATTCGGACACAACTGAACCACTTTCACTTTCATCTTCCCTGGTGGTTCAGAGGTTAAGTGTCTGCCTCCAATGCGGGAAACCCAGGTTCGATCCCTGGATCGGGAAGATCCCCTGGAGAAGGAAATGGCAACCCACTCCAGTATTCTTGCCTGGAGAATCCCATGGACGGAGGAGTCTGGTAGGTTACAGTCCACAGGATTTCAAAGAGTTGAACGAGAGGGGTTTTGTGTTTTTAATGAGTATATGGGGTGGCTATAAGAAGTTAACATCAAGCCTTGGAATAAGTAGAACATACGAGATCCATATTAATGGGAGAAACTGGTCTTGGGTTTTCCACTTTTAGAGTCATGCATTGCAGGGCTTTGTGGGGATCCAATTAGGGTGACTTGAGTATATATTTGTATGACACTTGTTTAAACAGTTAAATTACTGAATCTTACAAAAGGAGTGAGATCTATATGGAATCCAGGGAAAAGAAGAATGTTATATTTACTACTGAGCCAAAGAGAATGTTCCAGTCACTAGACATAACCTACTCTCATCTGTGGCCTGAAGAAAATACCCACATTGGTCATCCAAACCATTCCTTCTGAGTCTACTCACTAATAAACCTTCATTACAAAGTCTCCACACCTATTATTTTAGTACCAAAAAAAATTTCCTTGGGGGGTGAGTACCATTATATGGTCACAGAAGATGAAATCTTAGCTTGTAAATTAATAAATAGTTTTCTATAAACAATGAATCAGTTCTCTGAGCCTGGTTAAATCCAAGGCACTGACAAGTTTAGTTTCTGGGACAATCCACTGTCATTCTGACATTGCAAACCCTCTAAGAAGTCAGCCAATCTCTCACTCTTCCTCAATTCATTATCTTACTCTCAAAGTTCTGTGTCTGAAAACACCTTGCCAAGAACCATTCTTCTCACTACACTTGGCGAACGTATATTTTTTTCTCTATGAGGCTACAGTAACAATGGAAGATGGACGTTTGCCAACTGCCAATAAATGTGAAGTTGAAACTTTTCATTTCTTGGCTTTATGGATAACTGTTCTGCCCCTCTATGTTTGACTTTGAAGTAAAACACCTTCTGAATCAAACACATTTAACCCTACAGGTTAAACACATTTAATCCTTCCCTTGATGGAAAGGGAATACATGTAAGGGGCTGAATTCTAGAGTTAACATTTGCATTCACTTACCATATGAGATTTTATATATATATAAAGTGGGCTTCCCGGGTGGCACTAGTGGTAAAGAACCCACATGCCAAGGCAGGACACTTAGGAGATGTGGGTTGGATCCCTGGGTCAGGAAGATCCCCTGGAGGAGGGCATGGAAACCCACTCCAGTGTTCTTGCCTGGAGAATCCCATGGACAGAGGAGCCTGGCGGGCTGCAGTCCGTAGTGTCACAAATAGTCAGACACGACTGAAGCAACTTAGCCCACATGCACACACCATATGAGATTAGTGAAATCCTTAACCTCTTTTACCCTCTATGTCCTTAGCTGTAAAAATAATACTTTCATCTCAAAATTGTTATAAGTACCCAAGGAAACAATGTATAAGTATCTGGCACTTTTTGAGCATTCAAAAGTATTCCTATCCTTTTCCCCAAGTAACCTTTTCTGGAGAATAGCTTTAGCATTCAGTAGCATTTGTGAGTCTTGTAATATCTTACTGAAAGGAGTCATTCCAATTACTATTCTAACAGTTTTTTCTGAGATTACCAGCCCTACGTTTATCATCCTGCATCCAATATTAGTCGTATCCTTATTATCAGCTGTAACTCTGAATGCATGGGTTTTATTATATTAATAATGAAAATTTTTCTTACAATGCTTTCTGGAGCACTTGGATTTATTACACAAATAGTCTATGTGTAGACATCTAATGAAAGGCCAGGCACAAAGCTGATCTTCTTTCTCTCCAATAATTACCATAGTAAAGTTGTAAATATCAAGAAAGGTACATGTGTTGAATATAGACAGTTAAGTCCAAGAGGAACCAAAGGCTTTGACCATCCATCTCTATTTATTAGAATAGTTCCCCTACTGGTCATCTCCACCTGAAATGTGTTCTCTAGCTCTGCCCCTGCATCGTCTATGCCCAGACTTTGGAATCTGACTATAGCTCTTGACTCACAGCCTATGTCCATAAAAAAGAAAGACTGTAGAATATAAAATACAACTGCAGACATGCAGACACACACAAGCCCAAGATCTAGGTGAGGGGTGGGAGTGGGATGAGCCAGAATGGAAAGAAATTACATTCTGAGCAAACAAGTATATCTCTTACAATAATTTTAGATTATATCTAGCCCTGCTGCCAGCTGTGTTATTTCTAAGTAAGACACCAAGATTTGTGAGGAAAACCAGTAAACATTTTATAAGGCAATTAAAAATGTTAAAAGGCCAAAGGAAAAAAAAAAAAAAAGGCCAAAGGATCCTTCAAACTATCTGGGGAGCAGAAAAGTCCAATGCAAAGGTTTTATTTCACTGTCATTTGGTTAAATCAGTCTTGCTTCAATATCTGAAAGAGGTGTAAATAGAAACATTCACCACAAATGAGGAACATCCTCAAGGAGAAAAAAATGTAACCCAGAGGTTAACTTGCCACTGAGAGACTCAGTGAAACTTGTCCTGACTCCCAATTCCATCACCTATAACAGTCGTAAGTCCTCTCCACAACATTTGCATGACTGAAAGTTCATTTCCTCAGACTCTGTTACCTCTGAATCCGTATGTGTGTGTATGTGTGTGTGTGTGTGTGCGTGCGCGCACACGCGCGCGTGCTCAGTCATATCTGACTCATTGCAAACCCATAGACTGTAGCCAGTCAGGCACCTCTGTCCATGGAACTTTCCAGACAAGAATCCTGGACAGAGTTGCCATTTCCTCCTCCAGACCTTCCCACCCCAGGGACCTCTGAATCTGGCTCTCTTTAAATCCACAGCAACCTCAGTTTCTTTACCAGTTTCCGAAAGAAAATCATCCCTCAAAGCAAGTATTTTTTGATCTGGGGAGGCTTCCTTAAGACTCCAGGTGACACATGGAGATGGGTTACCTCACAGAGCACCAGAATCTGCTGGTTTCACTCTCAGTACCCCTATAGCAACCAACAAAACAATCTCTTCCATTAACCACATAAGATATTTTTAGAATATACCCTGGCCCCTTGAGACAGAAGAGGCAAGTAACTAGTATCACCCTAAGTTCCTTTAAAAATGCTTTCTCTCAAATATGCCTCTCACTCTGTCAGGAGAATTCCAGCAAAGTTTACTTTCTCCAGTTCAGTACACCATGACAGACAAAATGGTGTCATGGGCAGAGATGGAAACCAGTATTTGTGAATGTTTATTATGTGCAATTGCTTTATGTTTACCCCTTATTTCTCTTGCAAAAACAACTGTCTGTGGTCTACCATCATACAAAATAGAAAACTGAAGTTCAAATTATATCCATGTCTCAGATACAATGACACTGGGGTCTAACTTAACTCTAACTGACAGCAAAACCTAAGTTTACCCCCAATCTCCAACTTTCTCCACACTTGCCCTCTTAGCGAAAACTCAACCAGTTCAAGGTTAATTCTTCAAGCTGTGGAATACACCAAGGAATTGGAGAGGAAGCGAAGAAAGCCAAACTCCACTCAGCCTCCTTTTCTCTCATTATACTGAAATCCCAAGTGTTCCTTTGAAAAACACTGCCATTGTCCTGTGAAAAGTTTGTAGCTTACTCCAGCAAAGAATGTTAAGAAAAACCTATACTCTGCTGATTTGCAGCTAACAGAAAGCAAGTGAGGCCTTTTGTAACTTTTGCTTGAAGACAAAGAAAAAAAAAATGAAGAGGAGCTTAATCCTTGTAGACGCCATTTGAAATCTGTACTTTATTTCCTCCATTTTAAAAAACCTACACCAACTAGCTGACCAGACCGTTTTTATTCCATATTTATGCTGACATTTCCCCACTGAAAAACCCACAGGGGAGATACTTACAAACACAAGAGTGAGGGGAGAAAAAAATCTTTCATGTTGAGCCTAACCTACTTCCCACAGCATCTTTAAATATTTCGTTCTTTGGAGGAGCAGATGTTGGTTGCAACTTTGCACCAAGTCTGAGAACAAAAATGCCTGCTCCCTTTTGAAAAGGTCTAATCTCAATATCCCAAAGCCATCTTCTGTGGAATTCCCCTATGGGTGTATATGTCCTCCTACTGAATTTATGTGTGTGTTGTGTATGTGTGCATAAATGTGTTGATGCGGGGTAGTGGGCAGTGAGGACAGACCTGGAGGATGTGGGTAAACATTTTCTATTAGAAATGTGCCTGGGATGTGCAAAAGACAAGAAATAGCCAGCCTAAAACACTTAAGCAGTCTCTTTAGAAGGTGATACAGCATGATTTGTACAAAGAAGTATGGGATGAGTGTAAACATCCATTACCAGTGCAATCACACAATACATCTTATGCAATCAATATAAATAAATAAATTAGAGTTTTATATATAGGAATGGAAAAATGTTAATATTTTGGTAAAACAAAAAGTAGTTATAGAATAAAATGGATAGAATAATCTCATATGTTAAATTGTATATGTTACATTTTTATAGGTTTTATGGTAATAATCACACATTCCATGATATCATATACAAATAGGTCACATGATATATGCCCAGGAAAGGAGGTGGTAACAGCGCTTGCCGCTGGATGGGAACTATAGATGTCTTTTACTTTCTTTCTTTGGCTTGTCTGAATTTTCAATTCATGCAATAATGAATACGCATTACTCCTTTCAAAATACATTCTAAAGTTATTTTTAAATGAAAAGATATGCACATGTGAAGAATCTTTTTGCACTCCTGAAGCATCAGAACCCAATTGAGAGCACCTTCTTCATGAGGCTTTTCTGACAAACCCCACTGTCTGCAAGCTGAGATTCCCACACTAGGCAGAAACCCCCCTCAGACTTCTCAGAGCATCAGACTAAGTAGGGATAGTATCACCTTGACACTCCTGGTTTATGCTCCTGCATGGTCAACAGTAAGCATGAGCTTCCAGGAGAAGGACAGCATCTGACTGGAACTCAGATGGACTGTTTGGAACAGAAAATGAAGCCCAACTTTCTAGACAAGAAGGACACACTCTTTTCACATTGTTTCAGGGATCTATTGCTGAATAATAAACAACTGCAAATGTAGTGGCTTAAAGCACTGGTCATATCATTAGGCTCACAAATGCTACAGGTTAGGAATCTGAGCAGAACATGGCTTGGTTCTGCTCCAATGTCCAGAGCCTCAGCTGTGCAGATGCCAATGGCTGGGGGCTGACACATTTGGAGGCCCCGTGACTCCATGTCTGGTGCCTGGGGCATCATGACTCAAAGTCTAGGCTCCACATGTTCACCAACACGTGGATGCACCTAATACGGTCTCTCCATGGGACCTGGGCTTCTCACCACATGAACAGAGCTGTGAGTGGCACAAGAATGACCATTCCAAGAGAACCAGACAAAAATCGTATGGTCTGTTGTGAGTTACCCTTGGGGTTCACACAATATCACTTCCACTGGTCGAGATAGTCCTAAGTTAAAATAGTTGAGACGTGGAAGCAACCTAAATGTCCATCAACAGATGAAGGGATAAAGAAGACATGGTACACATAGACAATGGTCACTACTCAGCCATAAAAAGAAAGAAAAAAATGCTTTTTGCAGCAACAGGAATGGACCCCAGAATTTTCATACTAAATTAAGTCAGACAGAGAAAGAAAAATACCTTATGATATATGTGGAATCTTAAAAAAACAATAAAAATGAACTTATTTACAAAACAGAAATAGACACACAGACATAGACAACAAACTTACAGTCACCAAAGGGGAAAGGGGGGAGGGATAAAATAGAGGTTTGGGATTAACATATACACACTACTGTATACAAACTAGATAATCAATAAGGACCTACTGTATAGCACAAAGAACTATACTCAATATCTTGTAATAAAGTATAATGAAAAAGAACCTGGAAAAGTATATGTGTGTATACATACATACATATATATATATATATTAATCACTTTGTTGTACATCTGAAACTAACACAACATTAGTAAGTAAATCAACTATATTTCAATGAAAAGTTGTTTGAAAAAAAAAAGATAATCATAAGATTTCCTGATTTAAGAGGTAAGGACATAGACTCTCTTGATGTAAAGAGTGTCAACAAATTTATAGCCATTTTTCAAGTCATCACACACATTTTGCTCTGTGGGAGCCAGTGGAGCTGGAGCTACAGAGGAGAAAAGCAGAAAGAGCTCTATATTGGGGATCAGAGGGCTCTCTGCCCTGTTTTTCCAATAACTCACTGTCTCGGTAATAAATTCCATTTTTCCCTCAGCAATATAGAAATAGTCATGTTACACTGAACCATATAAAATTGTCAATACTCAACCATTTCTGAGGTAAAAAATTACTATTGGTTGAACCCAATACTTAATCTAATGCTACATAGAAATGAAAGCTGAAAAGTGATGAAAATATTCCTGGGGAAGAGTATTTAATGTTCCTTATTGTTTTAATGCTCCTTGCTTTTTTGCTTTCTTGAATAGGCTTTTGTAATAATTCCACTAAATTTAAAGAGAAATTTATATTCCCTACTGGCTTACTTTTCATTACATATCGAGTCTATGGTCAGAGTGCATGTCCTGTGACTATGGCTCACCTCTAGTGCAACCTTCTGAACATCTTTTCTAAAACCTTCTTGGGGTTTCATTTATAGCACAGTAACAATGCTTGCTTTTTATTAACCAAATTTTGGATCCTTGCTAACTTTACATTATACTTGGATAATGTGTCAAATGCTACCATATATTAGTTTGTGATATCTTCAGTATTCAATGTTTTACTTGCTCTCATTACTCACTAAAACCACTGGTGGTCATCAAACACCAACTGTACTTATAATCAACCATATTTTCTGCTGTTATAGATACATGACCACTGAAACAAGCTGGTGTAAGGATATAATAACATATAGTAGAGAGATACGCAAGAAAATCAGAGAGGCAACAGCACCCCACTCCAGTATTCTTGCCTGGAAAATCCCATGAATGGAAGAGCCTGGTGGGTTGCAGTCCATGGAGTCACTAAGAGTCAGACATGACTGAGCGGCTTCACTTTCACTTTTCACTTTCATGCATTAGAGAAGGAAATGGCAACCCACTCCAGTGTTCTTGCCTGGAGAATCCCAGGGACAGGGGAGCCTGGTGAGCTGCTGTCCATGGGGTCGCACAGAGTTGGACACAACTGAAGTGACTTAGCAGCAGCAGCAGCAGCAGCAGGCAAGAGAATACATTTTGGCCAAAACTAGAAAAGCAAGAGAGGTGAAACAAGAGGCACATTACTAAAAGGTAACTGTGCCACAAAATGTAACTGCAAAATAGTAAGACTTTGTCTCTTGAATGGCTCTGAAAATTGGATCTAGTGACAAATTGGAAGATTTGGAATTTCCAAACACATTTTGAGTGATGGAGTAATATGCAACCTCTCAAAGACAATTTTTCAAAAGGCACAAGCCAATACTATTAACATTTGGTGTGTTCATTCTCCAGTACAGCTCAAAGTCAGCCAGATGAGTTCCCTGATAGGGTAGTTTGTATCCACATGCAAAATAATAAAAGCCTAAATAAAGCCAATTAACACCACAATTAATGCAGTGCATATACTTGGGGCAGCTGTGAAGAAGAAGAATCCTGTTCTTGGATCTGAAAACCCAAAATTGAACTTACTAACAAGGTGACCAACTCACCCCATTTTGCCCATGACTCAGTCCATTGTAAAACTGAAAGTCCCATGTACCAGGAACTCACTAAGTCCCAAAAATATGGGAACTGTTCATCAGTCTACTTACTAGACAACCCTTTTCCTTTATAAAACTCCACGTCTCTGACTGCAAAATGATAAAAATAAAGCCTAATTTGTATACTTGCTGTGACAACAATGGAATTAATGTAGACTTTTTAATGTCTGTCTAAAGTCATAGGAACCTGAAGACCCACATCCCAGAGAAGGTGACTCCACGTTTCAAGCATATTTCCAGTGAGGACTAACTTTGCATTTCCTTGCCAAGTGACAGTCTTCATGTGTAGAACTGAATCCCCCTCTCCCTCCCACCCCAAACAAAAAGCAATCACAGGATCACAGGAGGGGCAGAGGGAAAGAGTATAAAAACACTGTGTTCGGCAAAATTTGAAAATATTTCTCTTCCAAGAACCATCAGACACGTTTCCTCTGCCTAGTGCAAATTAGCAATCAGAGAAGAAAGAAAATGCTTTCAGACTATTACACTAATAAAGAAGACGTTAAGCCACTCCAGTCAGAAAGCTAAGCAGTAATAATAATGGAATTTTTCCAGCCTACCGTTTAATTAAAAGTTGCCAAAATTAGCATCCGTGCCTCTCTCTGGGCTCAGTAGTGACTGCGCCCCTCCCTCAATCATCCCCCCCATCCTTCCCCGCTCCTACCACCCTTCCTGACTCCACACAGTCCCCCATCTTCTCTCCCTGCACCTCCCTCACACCTGGAGACAATAATGAGGTGCATCTCCAAATGAACTGAGAAAATGAAAATTACCTTCCTAGAGGAAGGAAAGTGCATTTGACATCCACCTTGTTCCAGGACTTGAGAGACTCTGATATAATTACCTCGGAGAGGCTGCGGGCAGATGGCAAACTCGGCAGCCCCGTGTCCTCAGTCAGCAGGACACTGCCGAGATGCTCTCCATGACATTTTGTTCAAGATGTTTCCAGCACACAAAGCCGGGAACTGGCAGCCAGCAAAAGGGCCTGCAGAGCGTTCGTTAGCCTGATATCGTGGCCAACTCACACTCGAGCCCTGTGGATCCAAGTCTCTGTCCCTCTGTCCAGCCCCATGGGCAGAGACCGGGGACAGAATCCAGGGGGACGGAAGCACCTTATGGAGAAGCTGGCTTTGCACCCACGTGCTCCCACAGGCAGGACAGGGGCACCGCAGCAGAGCTGGGGTGGGGCATGCTTGGCCCGATGATGGCCTTCCCAGGACATCATTCTCCAGCACTTTTCATCTGTGGGAGTCACAGGAGGAAGCTAATGCAGGCTTCTAACTCCCAGACAGATGTTTGGGATGGCTGTGAAAGAGAGTAATGGAAGGCTGAAGAGCGGCACACAGAAATCTGGCCCCACCGAGTATGGAGTCTCTGACCCTTGAATGCCCATCTCTTCAACATCCTGCTTTCCAGGAATGTCTCTGTCCATGTCTGTGGTAGTCAGGGTAACACGCTACCTGCTGCAGCAAACAACCCTGCATCTCAGTGACCTGAGGCAGTGGAGGTTTATTTATATCCTGACATACTCATGTGGCTCCTTGGCTCCTCTCTTCCAAGAGGATTTGGGGTCCTTCTACCCACACATGATCTCTGAGACCACTGCTCTAGGAGAGCAAAAGAGCATGGCTGATTGTAGAGAAAGACTTACAGACAGGCCCAGCAGGGTCCTTTGGATGTGACAATACTAGCAAGTCTCTTGCCTTTTTTTTTTTTAAATCAGGATCTGAGTTCCCCAACCAAAGATTAAACCTGAGCCACAATAGTGAAAATGCCAAGTCCTAACCACTGGACCGCGAGGGAAGTCCCCAGTCTTTGGCCTTGATAAGAGTAAATGAGGTCAGGGCACTTGAAGCAGTATGTTAAGTCTTGGTGACGGCTACTTTAACAAGACAACTAAGAGTTCATTCATTTGTTTCCTACTAATGAGGAATTTCCAGTAATTGAAACAAAACTGCGCTTACCATTGTCAGCACATCTTCTAAATGCAAATTAGAGTGTGGATCACACAGAACAGGAAGATGTGGGAATAGCTAAGAGACTGTGCCATATTGAGCTAACTTCAGGACTCCTCAAACAGGAGATCCTCTAAGCCTGGGTCCAAGTCACAGTGGATGATGTTGGTACGTAAGTTAAGTTAAGAAAGGGGCCTAGGCTCAGGGGGGAGCCCAAGAGCAGCTAGTCCCCGAAGGGAGAGCTGCAGTGGAGAGGAGGTGGGCTGGTGGGTGGAATGGATGGCACTCATGGGCCATGTGTTCATCTTGTCTAATGCCTACAGCCCAGAGACCTCGTCTTCCCACTGCTGGAGGGAGCTGATGGGAGTGGAGACCTCGGAGCCTGAGGAAGGCAGCTGATCCGGGCAAAAGGCAAATGAGCTTTGAAGGCAGCTCAGAAACTTAAGAACCATAAATTAACAATTCAACTGAAAATCTCTTCCAGCTATAAATTATACAAAGCTATCAATGCTTTAATATCTTTACTCACTCAGGCAATATTGATTCAGTACAAACCAACTATATGCCAAGCACTGTGTCAGGTGCTGGAGTGACTATTCATTTGCTTTTAAGAGTTCACAGCCTAGGACCTTATTCTACTCTACACTCCCTTACTGCATAAACTAGAGGGGGAGGGAAACAGGAAAATATATACTACCTCTACTTGCAATACAAGAATAGAGCACTATGAATCTCTACCCTCAGAGAGGCAAAGCAGATTTCTCAAGGTCACACAGCTGGGAAATAGCAGAGACAAACTTCACCTGGAAATTAAAATTGAATTTCCTGAAGTCTATTTCATTTTGTACCACATCAGACACACTTCCCCACAACATATCTGCCCAAGGCTGACTTTGCTGCAATTTGGTTCCTGGAGTTCTTTATTACATCCCCTGAAGGGACCCACATTTACTCCATACCCAGGGCCATGAGTACAGACCGGCACTCCCTTGGCCGGTACGCCAGGGAAGCTAACAAGAGCATGTCTTTCAAGGCTTTGATCACACAGAAGACAAACTCAAGCAGAAGTTCACATTGTTAAGAGTGATTACAGTCATTATAATTAATACTAGACAACATAATGATAAGAACATGATGTATTTAGAATGCTTAATTAGAGCCATTTTATCATTATTTTCTTCCTAAGCCTAATGATCATGATCATCATTATTATTAATGATCAGAACCACAGGAAGACAATGACAACAATGATGACAAATGGCTCAGAGCCAATTTGTTGTTCTCTGGGAAGTGTACTCCTCCAAGCCACTGGCTGGTCAGAATGACTTTGTTAGTTGTGAAGTGACTGATACAATGTAATTATTATAGTTAATAATAAATAACAAGTGGTGTTACATTGCAGAAGGTAAAAAGGAAAGCTCAGGCCAGGAACACATCATTGTGATGGTGTCCCTCCTCTTCCAGCACAGAAGCTATGCATTGGGACAGCCTGGGTCTGAGCACCCTGCTCTCCCATCAGATCTGGTTCCCGGGACCATGAACGTGGCTATTCTACTTCCATCCAGACTTGTAGCAAGATCCAGCTTGATATTTTTAGTTTTGATGGTCAAGTGTGAAGTTGATTAGTTTAAGGATGCCCAGATAGCTGGCAAAACACTATATGTATCTTCTATATACATGCATACAATATTGGTTCTGTTTCTCTGGAGCAGCACCCTCAACCTTTTTGGCACCAGGGACCATTTTTGTGGAAGATAATTTTTCCAGGGACTGAGGGCCAGGGGATGGTTTGGGGATGATTCAAGTGCATTACACTGATTGTGCACTTTATTTCTATTATTATTATATCAGCTCCACCTCAGATCATCAGACATTAGGTTGGGGACCCTTCTCTAGAGGACTCTATGATACCTAATGTATCTCAGATACCCAATGGAGCTGTGCTCAAGTTGTGTCCAACTCTTTGCAGCCGCATGGACTGTAGCCCACCAGGCTCTTCTGTTCCTGGGATTCCCAGGCAAGAATATTGGAGTGGGGTGCCATTTCCTACTCCAGGGGATCTTCCACTACTCCAGGGGATCCTCTCCACTCCCAGGGATCAATCCCACGTCTCTTGTGTCTCCTGCCTTGGGGGTGGGTTCCTTACCATTAGTGCCACCTGCTGAGATGTACCCAAATATATTAGTGCCAGGAAAATACTGTTAAGGTGTGAACCCTACAATGGAAGTTCCCAGGGCACCTCAAGAAAGGAGGGTTGTGCTTCTTTTACTGGTAGACGCTACATAAAGTGTTCAACCTGAGCAGTGTCAAGACCATGGTGCTCTAGCTGGAGAACTCCCTGGCACTCATCCTCATCACTTTTGAAACTTGGGCATCCTGTCTGCTCCTGCCTCACTCTACAGTTGCCCTGCTTGGGCTGCTGGAAGCCCTCTATGCTCCTTTACTGAGCAACTATGCACTCTGCACTTCCCACCAAAGAGGCAGAACCAGCCTCTAGCTCCCCAGTGACATAGTCATCCGAAGAAGCCGACTACAGAGGAAGGCAGTAAAACCATTTGTAAAAGGATGCAGGAGCACAGGGTGAGGAGAGAAAACAGCAATCAAGTTCAGCAAGAGGAACATCAACCAACACACAAAGAGCCCATCCTTCTGTAGTCCTAGATACCCTGGCCTCAAACCAGTGATCTTACAAACACTAGCGGTACCTGGACATTAAACAATATGTATTCATGCAATCAGAGTAGTGTCACTGAAATTCACTCACGCATTCAACAAATTTGCATTGACAATGTGAGGCACTGTGCTAGATTTGAGAATAAAGCTGTAGGGAAGTTACAAAACCCAGTCCCCAGGAAACCCACAGCCCAGAGAAGACAGACAATCAATAAACAAATTGTAAACGGTGGTCCATTCTCTGATGGAAGAGCCTGACATCCAAGCCTTCAGAAAAACAGCAACCTGAGTGCTGGAGGTTAACTAGTCGAGGTCCACCGGACATCAGAGGGAGATAACTGAACCTCAAGACTCTGAGTCGTGTGTGCTGTTTCCAAACACCAAGTTTCCTAAGCATGTTTTTTTGAAGCAAATACCACATTATGTTTTTTACTGGAGTATAACTGCTTTACAATCTTGTGTTAGTTTCTCCTGTACAATGTGAATCAGCTGTATTATACATATATCCCCTTTCTCTTGGACCTCCCTCCCGTCCATCCAGGTCATCACAGAACATCGAGCTGGGCTTCCTGTACCACGTAATGTTGAACATGCAAAACCAGTAATGCTATCAACTACAGTGGGCAACGAACTGACCATAACGTTTGGGACTTTGTGATGAATTTGCCACTTCACCAGTACTTTCAACAGTAAGACTCGAGGCAGAACTAGTTCAAGGGAATAGGGAGCTGCCATATTTCCCAGTCACCCAAGAATCTTCTGATGCTTATGAAGAAATGGGAAACTGTGTCACGTGCAGGAGTTTCAAACAATTTCAAACCCACCCTCCAGAGTAATCCCAGAGTTTTCTGGGCAATGCAGGAGACACACAGGTAAGAATCCACAATGGGCAGTAGACAGTCATAAACAATTCCAGGATTCAGGAGATGGCACAGCACTGCTCTTCTTTCCCATCAATTTGCCCTTCATCCCACACACAATCCACTTCATATGAGCATCCAGAGTGCCCTCCTCTCCCTAATCTCCCTCCACCTTTATACTTTCATTTCTACCTCTGACCCTCTATCCTCAACCTAGGGTCTTGGGTCCACCCTAATAGGCCAAAAGGAAGAGCCTATTGCCATTTATAAGAGGAATCCTAGAGCTTATAGCCTCAAAGATCTACAAGATCTTTCCCGGGATAATGCCGATCCCTTCTTTAGTATAACTTGTGAGTCTTGGCCTCTTTGCCTGGACTTCCAGGAGTACAGAAGTAGAAGAAAAGAAGAGGAGGACAAGGAAAGAAACCTCCTCTGCCACACCTAGTTTTGTAGGGCTCCTGCAGATCTTTTCCACCTGAAATTAATGACTGATGGACCCTCCCACACCTGACACTGTACACCCTCTTGTTCCCCAAAGGTTGGGGTGGCTAAACCCCACACACTCTAGTTTGCTATCTAAGCAGGCCACGCTCTGAACTAAGGCTATGCCATTCTGGAAAGCATGAACCAGCCATATATTGTCCTTATTCTCCTAAGTGTCGGGGTTCAATCCCAACCACAATCAGAGGGAAAAATAAACTTCACGGGAACTTGGAGGCCACGGTAAAATCCAAGCACCAGTCTGAAAGAAATAGCCTGTCAAGTTCTTTAGGGAGAAATAGGAAGAGTGTAATAGAAAAACTGTAGGAAGCCACAGTCATCCAAACTTTTTATCCATTTCCTACCTCTAGGTCTTTGGCCATTGATGGCCCTTCTGCTAGGAATCTTCCCTTATCTTCGCCCATCAAATATCACCCATAGTTTTAGGCTTCATTAAAAGGTTCCTTCCTAAAAGATGTTTTTTCTTATTTACTTCCTTCATAAACAGTAATATTAGAACATTAACATACATTGAGAGTTTATTATAATGCCAGTATTGCATGTACTTTGCTCATTTAATTTTCAAAACTATATTATCAATATTGATAACCCTATCATGATCAACTAAGTGACTGATCATTATCCTTAATCACCATTACTGTTGTCCGTATCATTCTTATTTATCAGATGAAGCTCAGGTAGGTAATTTTCCTAAGAGCACTCAATCAGAAAATACAGAAGTATGTAGTAGAACCACTACCCTCTGTTTTGTTATAACACCCCCATTTTCTGTCCCCATCCCAATAGGAAGTCCATAATATAGTAAATGTTCAACTAATTTTGTTTTTAATTGAACTGAAATAGTTGACTAATAAGAAATAGGGTACGTAAGATAAAATGATACATGAAACTATACTATGAGCTTAGTCATGTCCTTGAAAATGTAGTCTTGAGTGAGTCACATTGTCTTAGTAGTTCCAATGAAGAGAAAAGCCGCCTGACAAAACAGATAGTAATTTTTAGATCAAAGACTTGGCCTAACTAGCTATCCAGCCTTTGGAGACATCCTCAAGCAGTTAAGAAGAACCTAGACTGGCATCTAATCAGCTACAGAAATATGTATGTGACACCAGGGCTGTTAAATCCCCTTTAGCCTTCCTCCCCCCACCTCACCCTACACCAGAAAGGTTAATGCACACAGTATTGCTCCAACTGACTTATTTAAGAATAAACTCCTGTATTCATTTTGTATTGCTATATAACGAATTACTAGAAACTCAACAGCTCTGAACAATACCCATTTTATGATCTCATTGTTTCTGGGGGTTAGGAATTCATGCCTGGCTTAGCTAGGTTCTCTTGTCAAGGTTTCACAAGGCTGAAGTCAAAATGTGCTAAGGCTATGGTTTCATCTAAGAGCTCAGCAAGGGAAGTATCTGCTTTCAGATTCCCTTGGGTTGGGGAAAGAAGTCATCTCCTTGTGGCTTGCATGGCACTTCAAAGTCAGAAGTGGAGAAGGTCTGTTTCTTACAGTCTCTGATTTCAAAGAATGTCAAAGCCCTCTTTTGAAGGACTCACCCAATTAGGTCAGGCCCTTAACCATACCCTTGGGCAAAAAACCCACCTCAAAAAAGTTTAAGAGTACAGAAATTATCTCAAGTATCTTTTCTGACCACAGTGACATGAAACTAGAAATCAAACAGAGGAAAAGAGGCTAGAAAAAAAAATTATATGAAGGCTAAACAGCATGCTACTATAAAATCAATGGGTCAATGAGGAAATCAAAAAGGAAATTTAAAAATACCTTGAGGCAAACAACAATGAATACACAACCACACAAAATATATGGGATGCAGCAAAAGGAGTTCTCTGAGGGAAGTTCATAGCAATACAGGCCTTTGTCAAAAAACAAGAAAAATCTCAAGTAAATAACCTAACTTACCACCTAAAAGAGTTAGGAAAAGGACAAACAAAATCTAAAGTTAGTAGAAACAAGGAAACAGTAAATGTCAGGGAGGAAATAAAAGTTTTTTAAAAGATATTAAAAAAAAAATCAACAAAACCAAGAATTGGTTCTTTGAAAGGGTAAACAATTAGGCCCAGCCCACCCATGATAATCTCACCTATTATTAACTCAGTCCATTGATGAGGGTCCTTAATTAACCCTGAATCTCCAACACTTTGGCCACCTGATGCAAAGAACTGACTTGTTGGAAAAGACCCTGATGCTGGGAAAGATTGAAGGCAGGAAGAAAAGGAGACAACAAAGGATGAGAAGGTTGGATGGCATCACTGACTCAATGGACATGAGTTTGAGTAAACTCCAGGAGTTGGTGACAGACAGGGAGGCCTGGCATGCTGCAGTCCATGGGGTCGCAAAGAGTCAGACACAACTGAGCAACTGAACTGAACTGAGTTAACCCTGCAAAATCCTCTTAACTTTGTCATATAATACAAGATCATGAGTGTGATTCTATTAAAAGCAAGCCATAAGTTCTGCCCACACTCTCAAGGAAGGAATTATACAGGACACAACAGTAGGGGGAGAAGATGACAGTGGCCCTCTTGTGTCCATCACAGCTTTTCTCTGTCTCCCCCAAAATACACTCCATTGCCTCAAATAAAAGAATTTCAGCTCAAGTCTGGGATAGGCTAACATAAGCATGTCTTCCCAATTTCCAAGTTAAGGTGTCTTCTAAATTATTGATCCTATCACCCAGATACTAGGTCTCCCCTATCTTAACAAGCAAGGCACAAAAATGTTTACTTAAGAATCCTTATTTCCTTCTCCTTTTACTTTTCTTTTCAGAGGTTCCTATTAGTTCTCAATAATGATTCAGGTCATACTCCAGACTTCCTTTCCCTCCCTCCCATTGTTTCTAACACAATAACAACAATGACTATGACAGCACTGTGATGACACTGTCAGGCGGTTCTGACACAAGGGAATCATTCGCCCCCACCCCCTTTAAAGGCTTCCACAATTGCACATCTGTCATGGGCTGATGGGAAAACAAACCAGATTAAGTTTAATGTCAAGTTGTATCACCTCCCATTTGTGAACTCCTTCTATTTCTTTGTCTCAGAATCTGTGGAATGTGATGGACAGCAGCAAACCTCTCATTAGCATATTTCCCATTGCCAGTTCAGGCA
This sequence comes from Cervus canadensis, assembly GCF_019320065.1. Taxonomy (NCBI): domain Eukaryota; kingdom Metazoa; phylum Chordata; class Mammalia; order Artiodactyla; family Cervidae; genus Cervus; species Cervus canadensis. The sequence goes on from NC_057407.1 coordinate 50,754,192, forward strand.
CAAGAATCTTCCTTTGCCAGGATTTGAGATTCCAGTCAGATTCTCAATTCCATCTGACTAGTCTTTCTCATTATTATGCAAATTCAAGCTTTACCTGAAGGCAAGAGCTTTCTTCTTAATATTTAAATTCCATTTCGTTTTCATTGATCTCTAAACAGCAGCCCATCTTTGAACTTTCCTTGGAGAACTTTGTAGGGACGAAATGCCACCACCCCCCACCCCAAGATTGTTTGGTTCCCTCTTTAGATTGGAATGATTTGGAGAGAGGCACAAGAAAGTGGCAGGAGAAGTACTGACTGATCACCTCTGCTTACAGAACAGGACTTTTGAGTGACTTTGGCTGAGTCTGGTATAGGGCATTCTGCTGCTACAGCAGGGCACTCAAGGAAGAAATCAACTGGCAGACAAAAGGCCAAGTTGACATGCCAAGCAAGCCTGTTTGGAAGAGGGCATGGGAACCAACACAAAGACCAACGTCCAAGGCAAACAGTCCATATCAGACAACAGAAAGGAACTAGGTGTCGGACAGCCAACTGGGAATCCAGGCCAGTGGGTGGGCAGTCTCGGGGACTAGGATGGGAACCGGAGGCAGGACTGGAGGTGCCATCTCAGGGCCCCATGGAGCAGACTGACACAGCAATTTAGTGTCAATGCATGTGTGCATGCTCACTTCAGTGATGTCCGACTCTGCAACTATGGAAGGTAGTCCACCAGACTCCTCTGTCCACGGGATTCTCCAGGCAAGAATACTGGAGTGGGTTGCCACGCCTTCCTCCAGGGAATCTTCCCAACCCAGGGATTGAACCCGCATCTCTTACGTCTCCTGCATTGGCACGTGAGTTCTTTACCACTAGCACCATTGTGGAAGGCCCCATTTAGTGTCAAAATCACCCTCTCCATCAATCATCTTCTCCACGCCAGTCCTTCTCCTCAGAGGGTCTATATCCCTAGCAGCTACAGCAGCAACCTGGACCCTTTGATAAAAGTCATATGGACCCCTGACCAAAGCCAAACCAATCAGATTCTCCCGCAGGAAATGTGGAATCAGGGTTCAGAGTCCAGTGGGTCTCCCTCCCCTTCTCTCGCTCTTCCATGCTCCTCCCACTCCTGTCTCTCTTTCTCAGGGTTTGAGAGGAGCAAGGAGCCTATTTTCCAGGCCGAGGCTTTTCCTCCCCTAAGAAAGAGGCTTCAGAGTGAGAGTGAAGGAAACACTGGGAGAAAACCATGAAGGAAGGAGAGAATGGCTTGCAAGGTGGGTCCCTAAGTACCCACTTCATGACCTAGTGTCTATTTGGAACCAGAGCCAGAGACCACTGAGGTAAGCAGCCAGCACTTACTATTCTAGAAGGGTGTGGGTGCTCAGCAGTGCTCTTCCCCTTCCTCTTTTGACTCACCACCTGGCTCCAAAGGACCCAAGATCCAGGGCTTCAGAGTTCCAGCGGCTGCTTCAAAGCCCTCGGCCACTGGCGTCCCCCTCCGCTGCCATCTTGAGAGCCTGAAGATATAAACGATACTTGAAAAGCAGCACAAAGACTGAAAGCTGAAGTTTCCTCATCATTTTCTAATGTATCTCCAGTAGGAAGGTCAGCGTCTGAAACTTTCCTTCGGGAGAAAGAAGTGGTTTTCAATGCTTGGAACAATTTTGTACCTTTTTTGTCAAACAAAAACGACGTCCAGCCATCATTTTCCCCTAACTTATCTTGAAACAGGATGAACCCAGGGAAAAGCTTGAGGAGACGAAGGAGCAATATAAAGAGAAGAGGGAGAAGGAAGAGGAGAAACGGCTCACTGACCCTGCGCTGCTCTGGGGCTGGCTGTGAGTTCTGGTTTCAGCCTTCTCGGCAGTCCCAGGCGGTGGGCGCCAAACCGCGGAACAGTGAGGGGACGGCAGTCACGCACAGCCCTGGAAGCCAAAGGCCTGGATGTGTATCCCGCTCTGCCATTTACTGCACAACTGTTTGCTTCAGTTTCCTCAGCTGTGAAAGGAGGATGAGGGTAGGTGAGGCTTACCCTAACTCTTACGTGATAGGGGCGGGGCGCGCCCGCCATTAGCCCGCGGCCATTAGCAGAGTGGGCATGCGCACAGACCCTGACACGTGGACGTCAACGTGCCGCCGTTAGCACTCAGCCGTTAGTGGGGGTGGGGCAGGCGCACAGACTAGCACGTGATCTGCAGGGGGCGTGGCAGTCACAGGGACCCCAGCGCGGAGCTGAAAGCAGCTGGCGGTTATCACGGGGCTGGCTGCTAGCAGGGTGCAGGGCGTAGCAGCCACTAGCACCTGGTATTAGTGAGGCCCTTGGAGTTGGCTATTAACTGAGAGGCGTGGCCCAACCATTACCACCAGTGGTTTCCTTTTAGAAGGGTTAGCAGTTCTGCTCTGCAAACGGCCAGTGTCTCTGTGACCCTGGAGGCGGCAGTAACCCTGGGTCATCGGCAGCGGCAGCAGTACCCTACCCTCGTTTGAGCAGCCTGAGGTGCCTGGCTCCCTCAGCGATGATGGCCTGGAAGGGTCTGGATACCCAGCCCTGAGGATGCCTAGGGCTGAGATCCGGCTCCTCAGCCGGGCAAGGTACTGGACCAGCTCTCAGGGCCGGGGACTGGCCTGCTAAAACCCCTCCTCATAGTCAGGCCTGGACATGGGAGGAAGAAAGTTAAGCCTGGGAACTTTGTCCTTTCTCATCAGAACAGAGAAAAACATTTGTTTGGGTGAAGGTTTATGGGAACATTGTAACCAGCTTCAAGAACAAAGGATCTGACACCTAGAAGTCCATAACAGCCAACGTTGCTCCTCCCTCACTTTTCTTATAAAAGGGCTTTGATGAAAGCTTTCAAGAATTCAGGCTTTTTATGGCATGAACCACCTATCTTCTTGCAGGGACCTGTAATAAATCTTTTTCTGGTCCAGACTCGTACATTTTGGTATAATTTGAGCTCATTGTACTCAGGCACACAGACTTGCTTTGGGTAAGAGATACGTGCAACAATCTATGAGCACAGCCTGTAGTATAGGGGGTGCCTAATAAAACTTTGGCTATTACTACTTCCAGATGTACAAGCTGGATTTAGAAGTTCCAGATGGACAAGCTGGATTTAGAAAAGGCAGAGGAACCAGAGATCAAATTGCCAATATCCGCTGGCTCATAGAAAAAGCAAGACAATTCCAGAAAAACATCTGCTTCATTGACGATGCTAAAGTCTTTGACTGTGTGGATCACAACAAACTGTGGGAAATTCTTAAAGAGATGGGAATATCAGACCACCTTACCTGCCTCCTGAGAAACCTGTATGCAGGTCAAGAAGCAACAGTTAGAACCAGACATGGAACAACAGACTGGTTCCAAACTGGGAAAAGAGTATATCAAGGCTGTATTTTGTCACCCTGCTTATTTAACTTAAATGCAGAGTACATCATGCAAAATGTCGGGCTGGATGAATCACAAGCTGGAATCAAGATTGCAGGCAGAAATATCAATAACCTCAGATATGTAGATACCACCACACTTATGGCAGAAAGTAAAGAGGAACTAAAGAGCACTTTGATGAAGGTAAAAGAGGAGAGTGAAAAATCTGGCTTAAAAGTCAACGTTCAGAAAACTAATATCATGGCATCTGGTCCCATCACTTCATTGCAAATAGATGGGGAAACAGTGGAAACAGTGACAGACTTTATTTTCGTGGGCTCCAAAATCACTGCAGATAGTGACTGCAGCAATGAAATTAAAAGATGCTTGCTCCTTGGAAGAAAAGCTATGACAAACCTAGACAGCATATTAAAAAGCAGAGACATTACTTTGCCGACAAAGGTCCATATAGTCAAAGCTATGGTTTTTCTAGTAGTCATGTATGGATTTGTGTGTTGGACCATAAAAAAGTTAAGCACCAAAGAATCAATGCTTTTTCATTGTTGTTCAAAACAGAGTCCCTTGAACTGCAAGGAGATCAAACCAGTCAATCCTAAAGGAAATTACTCCTGAATATTCACTGGAAGGACTGATGCTGAAGCTCCAATACTTTGTCCACCTGGTGCAAAGAGCCAACTCATTAGAAATGACCCTGATGCTGAGAAAGACTGAAGGCAGGTGGAGAAGGGGATGACAGAGGATGAGATGGTTGGATGGCATCACTGACCCAATGCACATGAGTTTGAGCAAGCTCCAGGAGATGGTGAAGGACAAGGAAGCCTGGCATGCTGCAGTCCATGGGGTCACAAACAGTCGGACATGACTGAGCAACTGAACAACAACATAAAGAACTTCAGTTCAACAACAACAATAAAAAATAAAAAAATAAAAAGCAAAAAACCCCAACAACCAAAAAAATTTTTAATGGATAAAGGACTTGAACAGACATTTCTCCAAAGATATCCAAATGCCAAAAAGCACATGAAAGATGCTCTACATCACTAGTCATAAGGGGAAAGCAATTCAAAACCACAATGAGATAGTATTTTGCACCCATTAGAATAGCTGCCACAGAAAAACAGACAAACAGAAAAGAATTAGTGTTGGCGAGGATGTTGAAGAGTTAGAAACTTGTGTACTGTTGATAGGAATGTAAAATGGTGCAGTAATTGTGGGAAACAATATGATGTTTCCTCAAAAAGATTAAAAATAAAATTGCCATATGATCCAGCAATCTATTTCTGGGTATACACATAAAAGAAATGAAAACAAGGTCTCAAGGAGATATCTGTACACTCGTGTTCATAGCAGAATTAATCACAATAGCCAAAAGGTAGAAGCAACCCAGGTGTCCACCAATGGATGAATGGATAAACAAAATGTGGTAGATACAATCAATAGAATATTATTCATCCTTAAAAAGGAAGGGGATTCTGACATATACCACAATATAGATGACCTTTGAGGACATTATATTAAGTGAACCAAGCCCAGTCATAAAAGGACAAATAATGTATGATTCCACCTATATGAAGTAACTAGACTGGTCAAATTCAGAGACATAAAGAAGAATGGTGGTTGCCAGGGTCTGGGAGCTGGGGAGGAAGAATGGAAAATTGTTTAAGTAAATAAAGAGATCCAGTTTTGCAAAATAAAAAGAGTTCTGAAGATTGGTTGTACAATGATGTGAATGTACTTAACAATATTGAACTATATACTTAAAAGTGATTAAAGTGGTAAATTTTGTATTATTTGTATTTTTATCACCACCAAAAAAAATAGAATATACATGGTATACACAATGATAATGTAAAAATAATATTACTAACAACAATTAGGGGACTTCCCTGGTAGTCCAGTGGCTAAGACTCTGCACTCCCAATGTGGGGGCCTGGCTTCGATCCCTGATCAGGGAAATAGATCCCACATGCCACAACAAAGATTGAAGACCCCATGTGCCACAATTAAGACCTGGTGCAACCAAATAAAGAAATGTTATTTTTTAAAACCAGTAACAACAATTGAGAGAGGGGAAGACAGATAAATAAATATATTGAAAGAAATCAATGTGAACCCTGGAAATTTGACCGAAGAAAAAGAACTGACAAAAATTGGGTACAGACGGGGGGAAATGAAAAAAAAGAGAGAGAGAGAGATAGAAGCAAAATTGACTACAGCAAAGTCAATAGAGTTTAAATGAAGGGAAGAGTGAAATTACCAATGTAAACACCCGAAGAAATTAAAAGAGCACAAACTTTTCAGATCTCCAGAAAGTACACACACATACTACCCCACCACCACAAACACAAAGGAAGCAGATCATGTAACAAAAGATTATAAAAAGGAAAAATAGATGGCATCAAATATGATGACAGAACTAACATCCAACTCACTTGCTTTAATAACAAATGTAAAGTATGTAAACATCTAGTAAGAGATCATATTCTTATATTGGGTCATGAAGAAAAAACCAACAATATGTATACAAGAGGCATATCTAAGACAGCCTAACCCAGAAAGGTGGGAAATGAGAGGCTGCACCAAGGTTGCAAGCAAATTCATATCAAAAGAAAGTAGAGGCTCTGAAGCTCCTTCATAGACAGGGTAGAATTCAGGGCAAAAAGCACTAAACAGGCCATAGGATAAAGCAGCAAAAACAAGGAAAAATGAACATTAATAGGAGACTTTAATCCACGTCTCTTTAACCCCTAACTTAACATGAAAAACAGTATAGATAGGACATAAAACCCCCTAAATTCACAAATTAACCACAAGGGACTAATTAATACATTCTAAAAGATAAAAAATATGTTTGCAGGGGTTTGGTTGGTTGAAACCAAAAGCTTTGAGAACAACTGTCTTGGCAGACTAAGGAGTTAGGTCTGAGAGACAGCTGGCAGCAGACATCTGAGTCCCACTTCTGGTCCTCCAGTCTGTACGGTAAACGGTTGGCTGCTTAGTCATCACTACTGTCCTCAGAGCCTGCTCTCGAATCTCTCCTGCTAGATGGAGGAAGTAAAACTCACTTCCTCTTGGATCATAATGATGCCAGCTGGGCATCAGAGAAAATGCAGACTAATGGAATGGCAATTCCTGCTAATCTCCCCCGTGGTTTATTTCACAGCCTAAACAAGATGTGCTATTAACATAGGACACACACACACACACACACACACACACACACACACACACACACACACACTCACTTACTCTCCTCCCTCCCTCCCTGGCACTATAGGATCACTGAGGCCTTTCTTTGCTCATTGAATGTATGTAGCCAGGGTCTGTCATAGACTGTGTGGCTTCATCTTTATAGGCAGCTGTCTCTTGGGAGTGTCTCATCAATAAATCCCTCCCCCTTCATCTCTTTTGCTTTTTATCAGCCCAGCTCCACAAGGTACCATTATCTCCACCTGCCCTTGAAAATGTTTATTTCAAGATGTCTCTCTGATGGCTAGTCATGCAACTTGGATGATGACTTTGCAAATAAACATGAGCAGAAAATTCTACCCAACCAACAGGAGGTTATTCAAAAGCTTTTTATCTGTGAAAGTCAATTATCTTTTCTGACATTTTCTTGCTCAGTTTGCAAAGGAATATATACACACATATATATACACACATATATATATATATGTGGAAATAATGAATTTGGAACACAGATAATAAGAACAATTAATATTTATCGATCATTTACTACAAATGAATTGCTTTGCATAATTTATCCCAGCACCCCTGCAGAGTACAGAAAATCTCTTCCCAGCACATCCAGATGGAAAAACTGAAGCTCAGAAAGGCTAAATAACATGCCCAGTGAATTCTCAGGCTCTGAGTGGCAGAGTATGTGTTCTGTGGACCCATGGTCTGGGTCAATTCCTCAATTCCAAGCTGTGAACTCAGTGGTCATTAATCTGTGTCACTACCTGCTAAAGCAAGGCTTAGATGCTGTTATATACTGCATGCATGTGTCCCCTGAAAATTCACATTGAAATCCTAACCCTCAATATAATAGTATTGGAGATGAGGCCCTTGGGAGGCAATCAGGTTCAGAAGTAGTCACAAGAGTGGAGTCCCCATGATTAGAAAGAGACTAGAGCTCCGTCTCTCTGGACCATGGACACGGTAAGATGGCAGCTGTCTACAAGCCAGGAAGTAAGCCCTCACCAGAACCTGTCCATTCTGGCACCCTGATATTAAATCTCCTGGCCTCTAGAACTGTGAAAAATACATTTCTGCTGTTTAACCTACCCAGCCTGGGACTTCCCTGGTGGTCCAGTGCTTAAGACTCCACTTTGCAATGCAGGGGACACAGGTTCGATCCCTGGTTGGGGAACTAAGATCCTACTTGCCGCAGAGTACCTAAGGCCCCATGCCACAGCTAGAGTCCAGGCATCACAACAAAAGATCAGCTTGACACAACAAAGATCCCACATGCTGCAACTAAGCCCTGACATATCTACTTGGTGCTCTGTGGTGACCGGGATGGGAAGGAAATCCAGAACAGTAGGTACATATGAATACGTATACCTGAGTCACTTTGCCGCACAGCATAAACTAATGCAACATTGTAAAGCAGCTATACTCCAATAAAGATTAATTTAAAAAAATGCTATTAAGGTAGTCCTTTGCTAATACGCCTATTCCTCCATTCAGTTTAATACACTCCTTGGAAAAGTTATGACCAACCTAGACAGCATATTAAAAAGCAGAGACAGCACTTTGTCAACTAAGGTCCGTCTAGTCAAGGCTATGGTTTTTCCAGTGGTCATGTATGGATGTGAGAGTTAGACTATAAAGAAAGCTGAGTGCAGAAGAATTGATGCTTTTGAACTGTGGTGTTGGAGAAGACTCTTGAGAGTCCCTTGGACTGCAAGGAGATCCAACCAGTCCATCCTAAAGGAGATCAGTCCTGGGTGTTCATTGGAAGGACTGATGCTGAAGCTGAAACTCCAATACTTTGGCCACCTGATGCGAAGAGCTGACTCATTTGAAAAGACCCTGATAACGGGAAAGATTGAGGGCAGGAGGAGAAGGGGATGACAGAGGATGAGATGGTTGGATGGCATCACTGACATGGGTTTGGGTAAACTCCGGGAGTTGGTGATGGACAGGGAGGCCCAGTGTGCTGTGGTTCATGGGGTCGCAAAGAGTCAGACCTGACTGAGCGATTGAACTGAACTGAACTGATGATAAGGAAACATAAAGCTTGATCCCACCAATGCTCACAGGTTGGAGGAAGGCAGGCTGCCCCTTCCACCATCATCTGCTACATCTGGTGGTTCAAATTCTGATCTGGTCTGGCAGCTGAGGCCCTGGCCTCTCCCTCTGACCTTCCGGTGCCTCCTGCTGAGGGCTCTTCCTGCTCCAGCATGCTATCCTGTAATAGTGCAGTGTCTTTTCAAAAACTATGGTTGTACAACAGCACTGCTGTCCCCATTTTCTTCTCCACAATACTCCAGATTTCCACCTCCATCTTGCAGTCCCTCTCCCTCCAGGCTCCAAGGCACTCTCTGGATCCCATTGGCCAATCCTGCCCCTCAGATACCAGAGTCCCTGATCTGCAAGGGGATGGGAACTGTAGCTGATGAAGAGACATGCCATCAAGACATGTCAATGCATACACAGAATAGGAGGGGAGAATATCCACAAGATCCATGGGAAGGATTGCCTGGGAAAGGCCAAATCCATCCAGACTTCATTTGGTCCTGAAGACACGCCTATCAGCTTTCTCCTCTTGGACTTGAGCAGCAAAATCTTCCTGCAGAACAGAGACTGGAAGATCCAGTGTCAGAAGACCAACGTGGTTTTTTGTTTGTTTGTTTCTAGTTTTTCATTGTACTATTTCACAATACTATATAATAGATTTTCACATTCCCAGATCCAGATTTCCCTATTTTTAAAATCTTACAAGACCAATGTGTTTTTAATTCTACATTCCTATCATTTACGAAGGATGTCAGGTCCCACCATCCCTACTCACAGCAGGGGATGCTGAGACGTTGCAAGAGCTCATAGGCTGAGAGGAGAATTAGCTCTCAACATTAAAGATATTTCTAGAGTAAACAGGTCCAAAAGAGCTCTGCTTCCTGAGTGTCACCCTAGAATCAATGTCAAGAGAAAAAAGGGGGAACTAAAATGATTAGTACTTTGTTCCTTCTTCAAATGGATATTTGCCATCTTCAAGAACTCCATCAGTTTACAGACTGATAGATCATCCAACTCCCATTACTACAATAAGAAAACTGATCCCCTGAGGAATCATATTACCTCCTCAGGACCATATGGGCTCAACCAAGTTCTTAAGGCTGGAACAAGCCTCCCTTTTCCCAATCCTAAGCTCCCTCCTCTGCATCACGAGAATGCTTTCAATGTGAGTATCAAACTTAAAAGGAGGTAGATCACAAACTGCAAACTGCTGAAGTAGAAATTAATCAATCATTTGGAGACAGGGGCTGTTCAGGGTCCCTAAACGAAGCTCTGCCTCTCCCACCCCAGGCCCATATGCCACTGCCCTCTGCCAGGGCAGCTCCTGGACTGCTGGGTGTCCTTCTGCTCAGGACATTGAGCAAACTAGGTCAAACGCGGTATTCAGCAACCTTTCATAAGCATTGAAGGTCATCTCAGTGCTCAGCATTTTTGCATCTTTTCAAATAAATAATGAAAGTGGAGATTCTCAATATGGCATAGCTGGGCTAATTCCCTGGGAGCTGCATTCACGCGGCACCACATATTGCCAGCATATGTTTCTCCTTGTAGAGTGGATGCCAAATTAAGATTACATTAGGGAATAAATTTTCCTAAAGAATTAAGGACATCAAACAATAACTTGTTAGAAAAATGTACTAGGGAGGAATCTGAGCAAAGGGAAGTCCTGTTTACAATAGCAACACACAAAAGGGAAACTTGAGGCGAACAATTAAGGAGATAGGGTCTATATAACTACTAAAAGTGTTGTTAGCTGCTCAGTCGTGTCCAACTCTTTGCGAGCTCATGGGCAGTAGCCCACCAGTCTCCTCTGTCCATAGAATTCTCGAGACAAGAATACTGGAGTGGGTAGTCATTCCTTTCTCCAGGGGATTGTCCCGATCCAGGGATCAAACCTGGGTCTCCTGCATTGCAGGTGGATTCTTTACCATCTGAGCCACCAGGGAAGCTCATAGAACTACTAATAAAATCCTCAAAATGTCACCAGATGATCTTGAAGTCTGAACTGTACCTCACTGATGGATATGCACATGAAATAGTCCACAAATGATCATTCTTTCAAGATCATTTAACATATATTTAACAGAATCCCAAACAAAATTCTGAAGCTACTTGTTGTAGGCAAACTTATGGCTTCCTAAATAGGTCCATGTCCTAATCCCAGTACCTTTGAATATATCACATACATGGTAGACTTTAGAAATGTGATTAAGGGTGAAGACTTTGCAATGGGGGGAGATTATCCTGGAATATCCAGAGCTGAACTTCATCACACAGATCTTTTAAATTAGAGGATATTTTCTGGCTCTGCTTAGAATGAAAAAAGTCAGAGAGATGAAGCATTGCTGCCTTTAGAGGTGGGACTTCCCTGGTGGTTATGAATCCACCTGCCAATGCAGGGGGACATGGGTTCATTCCCTGGTCTGCAAAGATTCCATGTGTCATGGGGCAACTAAGCCCCTGCACCACAACTACTCAGCCTGGAAGCCTAGAGCTCACGCTCCACAACAAAAGAAGCCCCCTCAGTGAGAAGCCCGTGCACCGCAACTAGAGAGCAGCCTGCATGAAGCACCGATGACCTAGAACAGCTGAAAATGAATGAATAATAAACAAAATATGCTATTGTAAGTGATGTTCTAATACATAAAACTCCAAAAAAAAAAAAAAAAGAGGAAGGGGGTCCATGAGCCAAGGAATATGGGCAGCCTCTAGAAGTAGGAAAGGTCAAGAAAATGATTCTCTCCCATAGCCTCCAGGATGGAATGCAGCTCTACTAACACTTTGATTTTAACCAAGTGAGACTTCTGACCTACAGAACCATGAAGTAACAAACCTGTGTTATGTTAAGCCATTAAGTTTATGGTAGTATTTTGTTACAAATCACAGGGAAACCAATACACCATTTTTTTGTTGTTGTTGTTTTTTATCATTTATTTTTATTAGTTGGAGGCTAATTACTTTACAATATTGTAGTGGTTCTTCCCATACATTGACATGAATTAACCATGGATCCACATGTGTTCCCCATCCTGAATCCCCCTCCCACCTCCCTCCCCATCCCATCCCTCTGGGTCATCCCAGTGCACCAGCCCCGAGCATTTTGTCTCATGCATCCAACCTGGACTGGCGATGTGTTTCACATTTGATAATATATAGGTTTCAATGCTATTCTCTCAGATCATCCCACCCTCACCTTCTCCCATAGAGTCCAAATGTCTGTTCTATACATCTGTGACTCTTTTCCTGTCTTGCATATAGGGTAATCATTACCATCTTTCTAAATTCCATACATATGCGTTAGTGTACTGTATTGGTGTTTATCTTTCTGGCTTACCCACTCTGTATAATGGGCTGCAGTTTCATCCATCTCATTAGAACTGATTCAAATGTATTCTTTTTTTTTTTTAATTTTTATTTATTTATTTATTCGGGATGGGGAATACGTGTAAATCTATGGCTGATTCAAATGGATTCTTTTTAATGGCTGAGTAATATTCCATTGTGTATATATACCATAGCTTCCTTATCCATTCGTCTGCTGATGGGCATCTAGGTTGCTTCCATGTCCTGGCTATTATAAACAGTGCTGCAATGAACATTGGGTTACACGTATCTCTTTCAGTTCTGGTTTCCTTGGTGTGTATGCCCAGGAGTGGGATTGCTGGATCATATGACAGTTCTATTTCCAGTTTTTTAAGGAATCTCCACACTGTTCCCCATAGCGGCTGTACTAGTTTGCATTCCCACCAACAGTGTAAGAGGGTTCCCTTTTCTCCACACCCTCTCCAGCATTTATTTGTAGACTTTTGGATAGCAGCCATCCTGACTGGCATGTAATGGTACCTCATTGTGGTTTCGATTTGCATTTCTCTGATAATGAGTGATGTTGAGCATCTTTTCATGTGTTTGTTAGCCATCTGTATGTCTTCTTTGGAGAAATGTTTGTTTAGATCTTTGGCCCATTTTTTGACTGGGTCATTTATTTTTCTGGAATTGAGCTGCAGGAGTTGCTTGTATATTTTTTGAGATTAATCCTTTCTCTGTTGCTTCATTTGCTATTATTTTCTCCCATTCTGAAGGCTGTCTCTTCACCTTGGTTATAGTTTCCATTGTTGTGCAAAAGCTTTTAAGCTTAATTAGGTCCCATTTGTTTATTTTTGCTTTTATTTCCAATATTCTGGGAGGTGAGTCATGGAGGATCTTGCTGTGATTTATGTTGGAGAGTGTTTTGCCTATGTTCTCCTCTAGGAGTTTTATAGTTTCTGGTCTTACATTTAGATCTTTAATCCATTTTGAGTTTATTTTTGTGTACGGTGTTAGAAAGTGTTCTAGTTTCATCCTTTTACAAGTGGTTGACCAGTTTTCCCAGCACCACTTGTTAAAGAGGTTGCCTTTTTTCCATTGTATATTCTTGCCTCCTTTGTCGAAGATAAGGTGTCCATAGGTATGTAGATTTATCTCTGGGCTTTCTATTCTGTTCCATTGATCTATATTTCTGTCTTTGTGCCAGTACCAGTCTTGATGACTGTGGCTTTGTAGTAGAGCCTGAAGTCAGGCACGTTGATTCCTCCAGTTCCATTCTTCTTTCTCAAGATTGCTTTGGCTATTTGAGGTTTTTTGTATTTCTTTTTGTTGTAATGGTGAATGGTATTGTTTCCTTAATTTCTCTTTCTGTTTTCTCATTGTAAGTGTATAGGAATGCAAGGGATTTCTGTGTGTTAATTTTACATCCTGCAACTTTACTATATTCATTGATTAGCTCTAGTAATTTTGTGGTAGAGTCTTTAGGGTTTTCTATGTACAGGATCACTGAGGAAGGCTTTCTTATCTCTCCTGGCTATTCTTTGGAACTCTGCATTCAAATGGGAATATCTTTCCTTTTCTCTTTTGCTTTTCACTTCTCTTCTTTTCACAGCTATTTGTAAGGCCTCCTCAGACAACCATTTTGCCTTTTTGCACTTCTTTTCCATGTGGATGGACAGGGAGGCCTGATGTGCTGCAATTCATGGGGTCGCAGAGAGTCGGACACGACTGAGCGACTGAACTGAACTGAACTGAACTGATGTAGAGGATCATGTACTCTGCAAACAGTGAGAGTTTTACTTCTTTTCCTATCTGGATTCCTTTTATTTCTTTTTCTGCTCTGATTGCTATGGCCAAAACTTCCAAAACTATGTTGAATGGTAGTGGTGAGAGTGGGCACCCTTGTCTTGTTCCTGACTTTAGGGGAAATGCTTTTAATTTTTCACTGTTGAGGATAATGTTTGCTGTGGGGTTGTCATATATAGCTTTTATTATGTTGAGGTATGTTCCTTCTATTCCTGCTTTCTGGAGAGTTTTTGTCATAAATGGATGTTGAATTTTGTCACAGGCTTTTTCTGCATCTATTGAGATAATCATATGGTTTTTATCTTTCAAGTTGTTAATGTGGCAATACACCATTTTTTAAACCTGACCAGAATTTGAAATTGTGAAGTATTGCAGAATTAGCCTAAGAAGGAAAAATAGGGACCAAGCAAGGGGGAAAAATGAATATTCTTGACATGAAAATTATTAGAGGAGACCACCCTGTTAGGTACTAAAATACATCTGGTACTGGAATGTAGAATCAAATAAATGAATGTGGAACCAAATAAATGCTCCAGAAGTAGACTCTATCACATTCAACATTTTTACATTCTTAGAGGAAATATCACTAAATAATGGAGATGTCTATTAACAAATTTAAAATTGTTGTTGCTCAGTCATGTCCGACTCTCTGCACCACACCAGGCCTCCCTGTCCTTCACTATTTTCCAGAGTTTGCTCAAACTCATGCCCATTGAGTTGATGATGTCATCTAACCATCTCATTCTCTGTCACCCCCTTCTCCTCCTGCCTTTAGTCCTTCCCAGGATCAGGATCTTTTCCAGTGAGTCAGATCTTCATATCAGGTGACCAAAGTATTGGAGCTTCAACTTCAGCATCAGTCCTTCCAGTGAATGTTCAGGATTTGTTTCCTTTAGGATTGACTGGTTTGACCGTGCTGTCCAAAGGACTCTCAAGAGTCTTTTCCAGCACCATAGTTCAAAACCATCAATTCGCTGTGCTCAGCCTTCTTTTCAGTCCAACTGTCACATCTGTACATGACAATGGGAAAAACGATAGCTTTGATGATATCGACCTTTGTCTACAAAGTGATGCCTCTGCTTTTTATTATGCTGTCTAGGTTTGTCATAGCTTTCTGTCCAAGGAGCAAGTATCTTTTAATTTCATGGCTGCAGTCACCATCTTCAGTGATTTTGGAGCTCAAGAAAATAAGGTTGATCACTGTTTCCTTGTTTCTCCACTTATTTACCATGACATAATGGGACCAGTGTCAGACTTTATTTTTGAGGGCTCCAAAATCACTGCAGATGGTGACTGCAGCCACGAAATTAAAAGTCGCTTACTCCTTGGAAGGAAAGTTATGACCAACCTAGATAGCATATTAAAAAGCAGAGACATTGCTTTGCCAACAAAGGTCTGTCTAGTCAAGGCTATGGTTTTTCCAGTGGTCATGTATGGATGTGAGAGTTGGACTGTGAAGAAAGCTGAGCGCTGAAAAACTGATGCTTTTGAACTGTGGTGTTGGAGAAGACTCTTGAGAGTCCCTTGGACTGTGAGGAGATCCAACCAGTCCACCCTAAAGGAGATCAGTCCTGGGTGTTCATTGGAAGGACTGATGCTGAAGCTGAAACTCCAATACTTGGCCACCTCATGCAACAAGTTGACTCATTGGAAAAGTCCCTGATGCTGGGAGGGATTGGGGGCAGGAGGAGAAGGGGACAACAGAGGATGAGATGGCTGGATGGTATCACCAACTCGATGGACATGAGTTTGAGTAGGCTCCGGGAGTTGGTGGTGGACAGGGAGGCCTGGCATGCTGCGATTCATGGGGTTGCAAAGAGTCGGACACGACTGAGCGACTGAACTGAACTGAACTGAATGGGACCAGATGCTATGATCTTAGATTTTTGAACACTGAGTTTTAAGCCAGCTTTTTCACTCTCCTCTTTCACCTTCATCAAGAGGCTCTTTAGTTCCTCTTCACTTTCTGCCATTAGGGTGGTGTCATCTGCATATCTGAGGTTATTGGTATTTCTCCCAGCAAACTTGATTCCATCTTGTGATTCATCTAGCCCTGTATTTCGCATGATATATTCTGCATAGAACTTAAATAAGCAGGGTGATAATATACAACCTTGGCATACTCCTTTCCCAATTTGGAACCAGTCCCTTGTTCCATATCTGGTTCTAATTGTTGCTTCTTGACCTGAACACAGGTTTCTCAGGAGGCAGGTAAGGTGGTCTGGTATTCCAATCTCTTTAAGAATTTTCCACAGTTTGTTGTGATTCTCACAGTCCAAGGCTTTAGCATAGTCAATGACACAGAAGTAGATGTTTTTCTGGAATTCCCTTACTTTTTCTATGATTCAACAAACGTTGGCAATTTGATCTCTGCTTCCTCTTCTTTTTCTAAACCCAGCTTGTACATCTGGACGTTCTTGGTTCACATACTGCTGAAGGCTAGCTTGAAGGATTTTGAGCATTACCTTGCTAGTGTGTGAAATGAGTGCAATTATGGCATAGTTTGAACATTCTTTGGCATTGCCCTTCTTTGGGATTGGAATGAAAACTGACCTTTTTCAGTCCTGTGGCCACTACTGAGTTTTCCAAATTTAACTGAAAATAAAATTAGTTTATATCCTCAGCTTACCATAAATCAAAATAAATTTTAGATCACTGGGGCAGTCCCAAGATGATGGAGGAACAGGATGTGGAGACCACTTTCTCCCCAACAAATTCAACAAAAGATCATTTGAATGCTGAGCAACTTCCACAAAATAACTTCTGAGCACTGGCAGAGGACACCAGGCACCCAGAAAGGCAGCCCATTCTCTTCGAGGAGGTATGATAAAATATAAAAGACCAAAAGAGAGACCAAAGAGTTAGGGAGTTAGGGACGGAGACCCGTTGTGAGGGAGGGAGGGAGTTGTGAAGGAGGAGAAGTTTCCAAACAGCAGGAAACCCTCTCACCGGAGGGTCTTTGGGGAGTTTTGGAATCTCAGAGGGCAACATAACCAGGAGAAAGAAAAAAAACAACAACAACACAGAACAAGCACCTACCTAACTGCAATTCCCAGCGGAGAAGCAGCCTAGATGCTCACATCCGCCACCAGTGAGCGGGAGCTGTGTAGGGAGGCGCGAGCTGCAAGCTTAGGGTAAGGACCAGGCCTGAGGACAATCTAAGGGAACTAACATGAGATAGCAACCCAAACTGTGGGATAGCCAGAAAAAAAAAAAAAAACCCAGAACTTTCCTGCAAAAAACTCTAACCTAAGGCACTGCCTGGCCCGTCACAGAAGCACTGAGTGAATACCAAAGGAGAGTTAGCCAGCTGTGTACAGACCCCTCCCCCCACCGGAGGCAGAGAGGAGGGCATGCAACAGCCAGAGCCTGAAGGCAAGGGGCAATCTCAGCCACAGAGACCGGCATCCTCCACCAAACTGTGAGCAGGCTCCCAGTTGCTAACCACATCTTCCTGGGATCCTGGACAGCTGACATCTGCCAGGAGGGTTGCGGCCTGAGATCAGCTCCCCAGAGGAGACACACGGCACACCTGAGACAGTGCTCTCGCTGCAAACCCAGGAAACCAAGTTGCCAGGATAGGGAAGTGGTTAAGACACACGGTCCACATGGGACAGTGTGCTCGCCAATCACTTGGTTGCCTGAGCTGCTCAGACCTAGGAAGCATACAAAACACATGCCCAATCAAGTCTGTGCCCTTGAGGAGGACCTGAGAACCTGAACCTGAGAAGCTTAGACCTGGGAAGTGCACGAAACACAAGGTCTGCTTTGGACAGTACCCCTGCAGAGCAACCTGGAGCCTGAGCAGTGTAGACCCGGAAAGCACATGCCACTGTGAGCAGGGGAAAATCCAGTGTGGTCCATACACTGCAAGCACTCCCCACACACGCCAGTGATATTTGTTTGCAGTGTTTCTCTCTCCCCACAACACAACTAAACACGTGAGTCTAAATAAGTGACCACCTTCACCCCCATTGTGTCAGGGTGGAAATTAGACACCGAAGTGACTTGCAAACAGAGGAAGCCAAAATAAACAAAGAGAGAATGCTCTGGAAGTGACAGGTGTAACAGATTAAAACCCTATAGTTAATATTGACTCAGCATTGGAAGGGGCCTATAGACCTTGAGAAGAAGTACAAGCTGGAACAACGGACTATCTGAAACTGAACTGAGCCCACACGGCCTTCAACGGCTCCAGAGAAATTCCTAGATATATTTTTACTATTATCATGTTTAATTTTTTTATGTTTAAGTTATTACTCCTTTAATTTTCATTTTTATAGCCTACTATTACCTTGCAAAAAAAACACACCCTATTTTTAAAGCAAATTTCATATATATATATATATTTTTTATCATTTTTGTGATTGATTTTGTTTTGTATTTTTAAGAGTCTAACCTCCACTCTAGATTTTTAATCTTTGCTTTTTGGTATTTGTCATCAGTTTTGTACCTTTAAGAACTGAATCTTCAGTACCCATTTTCCTTAGGGATGTGATTACTACCTTGATTTCTCTCTCCCCTTTTGACTCTCCCTTTTCTCCCCCAGGTCATCTCTATCTCCTCCCTCCCGCTTCTCTTCTCTACTTCACTCTGTGAATCTCTCTGGGTGTTCTGGGCTGTGGAGAATACTTAAGGAACTGATTACTGGCTAGCTTGCTCTCTCCCCTTTGGATTCCCCCTCTTCTCCTCCTGGTCACCTCTATCTCCCTCCTCCCTCTTCTTTTCTCCGTGTAACTCTGTGAATCTCTCTGGGCGTCCCTCACTGTGGAAAATTTTTTCACCATTAACCTGGATGTTTTATCACCTGTGCCGTATGGATGGAGAACTCTTGATGCTACTGTAAGAATAAGACTGAGAGCCAGAGGCAGGAGGCTTAAATTCAAAACTTGACAACACCAGAGAAATCCTGATTCCAGGGAACATTAATAGACAAGAGCTCATCCAAAAGCCTCTATACCAACACGGAAACCAAGCTCCACCTAAGAGCCAACAAGTTCCAGTGCAAGACATACCACATTAATTCTCCAGCAACACAGGAACACAGCCCTGAGCATTAAAATACAGGCTACCCAAAGCCATGCCAAACCCACAGATACCTCAACATTCACTACTGGACACTTCATTGCACTCCAGAGAGAAGAGATCCAACTCCACCCACCAAAACACAGATGCAAGCTCCCCTAACCAGGAAACCTTGACAAGCCTCTCATCCAACCTCACCCACAGGGAGCAAGCTCCACAGTAAAGAGTAACCACAAACTTCCAGCCTACAGAAAAGCCAACCCCAAACACAGCAATCTAAATTAAATGAAAAGGCAGGGAAATATTCAGCAGGTAAAGGAACATGATAAATGTCCACCAAACCAAACAAAAGAGGAGGACATAGGGAGTCTACCTGAAAAAGAATTCAGAATAATGAGAGTAAAGATGATCCAAAATCTTGAGAACAAAATGGAGTTACAGATAAATAGACTACAGAGAAGGATTGAGAAGATGCAAGAAATGTTTAACAAGGACCTAGAAGAAATAAAAAAGAGTCAATCAATAATGAATAATGCAATAACTGAGATCAAAAGCACTCTGGAGGGAACCAACAGTAGAATAACTGAGGCAGAAGATAGGATAAGTGTGGTGGAAGATAGAATGGTGGAAATAAATGAAATAGAGAGGAAAAAAGAAAAAGGAATTAAAAGAAATGAGGAAAACCTCAGAGACTTCTGGGACAATGTTAAATGCCCCAACATTCAAATCATAAGAATCCCAGAAGAAGAAGACAAAAAGAAAGACCATGAGAAAATAGTTGAGGAGATAATAAGTTGAAAACTTCCCTAAAATGGGAAAGGAAATAACCACCCAAGTCCAAGAAAACCAGAGAGTCCCAAACAGGATGAACCCAAGGCAAAACAATCCAAGACACATATTAAACAAATTAATGAAGACCAAACACAAAGAACAAATATTAAAAACAGCAAGGGAAAAACAACAACTATACTACAAAACTAAGTCATTAAGACAGTAAGGTACTGGCACAAAAACAGAAATATAGATCAATGGAACAAAATAGAAAGCCCAGAGATAAATCCGCACACCCATGGACACCTTATCTTTGACAAAGGAGGCAAATGGAGAAAAGACAATCTCTTTAACAAGTGGTGCTGGGAAAACTGGTCAACCAGTTTTGAAAAGGATGAAACTAGAACACTTTCTAACACCATACACAAAAATAAACTCAAAAGGGATTAAAGATCTAAACATAAGATCAGAAACTATAAAACTCCTAGAGGAAAACATAGGCAAAACATTCTCTGACATAAATCACAGCACGATCCTCTATGACCACCCTCCCAGAGTAAAAGCAAAAATAAACAAATTGGACCTAATTAAACTGAAAAGCTCTTGCACAACAAAGGAAACTATAAGCAAGGCTTCAGAATGGGAGAAAATAATAGCAAACGAAGCAACTGACAAAGAATTAATCTCAAAAATATACAAGCAACTCATGCAGATCAACACCAAAAAAATAAACGATCCAATCAAAAAATGGGCCAAAGAACTAAACAGACATTTCTCCAAAGAAGACATACAGATGGCTAACAAACACATGAAAAGATGCTCAACATCATTCATTATCAGAGAAATGCAAATCAAAACCACAATGAGGTACCATCTCACACTGGTCAGAATGGCTGCTATCAAAAAGTCTACAAATAATAAATCCTGCAGAGGGTGCAGAGAAAAGGGAACCCTCTTACACTATTGGTGGGAATGCAACTAACTAGTACAGCCACTATGGAAAACAGTGTGGAAATTCCTTAAAAAACTGGAAATAGAACTGCCATATGACCCAGCAAATCCCATTGCTGGGCATACACACCAAGGAAACCAGAATTGAAAGAGACACGTGTACCCCAATGTTCATCACAGCACTGTTTACAATAGCTAGGACATGGAAGCAACCTAGATGTCCATCAGCAGACGAATGGATAAGAAAGCGGTGGTACATATACACAATGGAATATTACTCAGCTATTAAAAAGAATGCATTTGAATCAGTTCTAATGAGGTGAATGAAACTGGAGCCTATTATACAGAGTGAAGTAAGTCAGAAAGAAAAACACCAATACAGTATATTAACACATATATATGGAATTTAGAAAGATGGTAATGATGACCCTATATGCAAGACAGCAAAAGAGACACAGATGTATAGAACAGACATTTGGACTCTGTGGGAGAAGGTGAGGGTGGGATGATTTGAGAGAATAGCATTGAAACATGTATATTACCATATGTGAAACAGATCGCCAGTCCAAGTTTGATGCATGAAATATGGCACTCAAAGCTGGTGTGCTGGGGCAGCCCTGAAGGATGGGATGGGGAGGGAGGTAGGAAGGGAGGGTCAGGATGGGGGAAATATGTACACCCATGACTGATTCATGTCACTGTATGGCAAAAACTACTACAGTATTGTAAAGTAATTAACCTCCAATTAAAATAAATTAATTAATTTTTAAAAATAAAAATAAAATTTTATATCACTAAAAGAGTAAATATTTTTAAATCTTACAAGATGTGGCAAAGAATAAAATTAAATATATTTAACTATAAACAGGAATTCATATTTTCTAAGCTTTAATTGATGGGAAAATTCAGATTTAATGCTATAAAATATTGATTTTGTGACTTCTAAATGAAAATTAGGAGAGAAAGAAGGAAGTAAAGTATTTTTCAAAGAAAGATAAAGGGTAAAAATCTATATTATATAAAATGCATAATTATCATACACAAATAAGGGACTTCCCTGGCAGTCCAGTGGTTAAGACTCCATGTTTCCAATGCAGGAGGGGTGGGTCCGATCCCTAGTTGTAGAAGTAAGATCCCACATGCCATGTGGTGTGGCCAAAAATAAAAAAAGATCATATGCAAATAAGATGCTCAATAGATGAATGAGCAAAACATATGATCTGATCATCTATGCAGGAGGAAAGAAATTAGTAAACAAGCATTCATAAATGCTCCACCTTGCTGTGATCAAAGAAAAACGAATTAAAATATTCATTAAGTACCATTTTACACCTATTATATTATAGAAAATAATGATAATCCTCAAGGCTAATCAGGTTCTGATGAAGTTAGTACATTTATACACTGCTGGTTGCAATTTAAATAGGTTGTTTTTACAGTGATTTAACTATATACAGCAAAAGCCATAAAATAAAAATTTTCTTGGATTCAGCAATTCCATTAGTAGGAAGTTGTCCTAAGGAAAAAACCCAAAGGAGAGAGAAATGTCTGTATGAAGATATTAATTTAAAAAACTAAAAAACCAAAGGCAACAGACAAGGAATGGTTAAAGTGAGCATTTACTTGGTAGAATATTGGACAGTCATGGAAATGAAAACTATGAAAGCTACCCAGCAACAGAGAAAATGTTAATATTGTACAAAATGTTAAGTTTAATCTGAAAAGTAGCAGGTTGAACCATATGAAGTTATTATTTTTGCACTGAAAAAATGGCCAAATATTGAAAATTCCACATGGTTCAACCTTATTTCTGCATGGATATAGGCAGATAAAAATATCTTCCTGTGGACTAGACCTATGAGGAGGCACAAAGAGAAAAATGGCTGAAAGGTGTTACTATCAAGGATTAACTTTTCAGCTTCTTTTATGCTTCCTGTTCTTGTGATATTATGTGTAAAATTCATTTTAAAGTTAAAACATTGAAGATATGATTGCTATACAGATAAAAACATCTCATGAAACAAGTTAAAGAGTATGATTGTGCTGAATCTTCCCATTTCAGACTCTTTAATTCATTATACAAGAATAAATGAATTAAATTTTCCACTAGAGAAAGAACTAGTTTTTAAAAGATCTAATCAGAAATGTCAACTTGAGTTGTAAAGCCACATAGCAGGGGGTCAAACACCAACTTTCACAGTCAAATCCCATTTATTATTATAATACTTATAAAATACTGGAAAAATTCATTTAACCTCAGGTCCCCTTTCTGTAGTTTCCCTAGTGGCTCAAATGGTAAAGAATCTACCTGCAGTGTGGGAGACCTGGGTTCAATCCCTGGTCGGGAAGATCCCCTGGAGAAGGAAATGGCAACCCAAGATGGAGGCAATAATGGCACTTTCATGAGAATTGTTGTAAAGATTGATAGACTGGTGATGATTACCAATCTCTTAATTGAGTCTCCCTGCTTCATGGATCACAGCATTGTCCTGGTGAAGGGGCGTGTGTAACTCAATGAAGCTATGAACCATGCCTTGCAGGGCCACCTAAGACAGATGATAGTGAAGAGTTCTGACAAAATGTGGTCCACTGGAGAAGAGAATGTCAAACCACTTCAGTATTCCTGCCTTGAGAACATTCATTCTGCCATGCACAGAATGAAAAGGGAAAAAGATAGGACACTGAAAGATGAATTCCCCAGGTCAGTAGGTGCCCAATATGCTACTGGAGATCAGTAGAGAGATAACTCCAGAAAGAATGAAGAGATGGAGCCAAAGCAAAAACAATACCCAGTTGTGGATGGAATGGTGATAGAAGCAAGGTCTGGTGCTGTAAAGAGCAATATTCCATAGGAACCTGGAATGGGTTCATGAATCAAGGAAAATTGGAAGTGATCACACAGGAGATGGCAACACCCTCTTCCAACAACACAAGAAAAGACTCTACACATGGATATCACCAGATGGTCAACACTGAAATTAGATTGATTATATGCTTTGCAGCCAAAGATGGAGAAGCTCTACACAGTCAGCAGAAGCAAGACCGGGAACTGACTGTGGCTCAGATCATGAACTCCTTATTGCCAAATGCAGACTTAAATTGAAGAAAGTGGAGAAAACCACTAGACCATTCAGGTATGACCTAAATCAAATCCCTAATGATTATACAGTAGAAGTGAGAAACAGATTTAAGGGACTAGATCTGATGGACAGAGTGCCTGATGAACTATGGACAGAGGTTCATGATATTGTACAGGAGACAGAGATCAAGACCATCCCCAAGAAAAAGAAATGCAAAAAAGCAAAATGGCTGTCTGAGGAAGCCTTACAAATAGCTAAGAAAAGAAGAGAAGCAAAAAGCAAAGGAGAAAAGGAAAGATATACCCATTTGAATGCAGAGTTCCAAAGAATAGCAAAGAGAGATAAGAAAGCCTTCCTCAGTGATCAACGCAAAGAAATAGAGGAAAATAATAGAATGGGAAAGACTAGAGATCTCTTTGAGATAATTAGAGATACCAAAGGAACATTTCATGCAAAGATGGGCTCAATAAAGGACAGATGTGGTATGGACGTAACAGAAGCAGAAGATATTAAGAAGAGGTGGCAAGAATACACAGAAGAACTGTACAAAAAAGATCTTCATGACCCAGATAATCACGATGGTGTGATCACTCACCTAGTGCCAGACATCTTGGAATGTGAAGTCTAGTGGGCCTTAGGGAGCATCACTACAAACAAAGCTAGTGGAGGTGATGGAATTCCAGTTGAGCTATTTCAAATCCTAAAAGATGATGCTGTGAAAGTGCTGCACTCAATATGCCAGCAAATTTGGGAGACTCAGCAGTGGCCACAGGACTGAAAAGGTCAATTTTCATTCTAGTCACTAAGAAAGGCAATGCCAAAGAATGCTCAAACTACCACACAATTGCACTCATCTCACACGCTAGTAATGCTCAAAATTCTGCAAGCCAGGCTTCAACAATACATGGACCATGAACTCCCAGATGTTCAAGCCGGTTCTAGAAAAGGCAGAGGAATCAGAGATCAAATTGCCAATATCTGCTGGATCATTGAAAAAACAAGAGAGTTCCAGAAAAACATCAATTTCTGCTTTATTGACTATGCCAAAGCCTTTGACTGTGTGGATCACAATAAACTGTGGAAAATCCTGAAAGAGATGGGAATCCAGAACACCTGACCTGCCTCTTGAGAAATCTGTATGCAGGTCAGGAAGCAACAGTTAGAATTGGACATGGAACAACAGACAGTTTCCAAATAGGAAAAGAAGCACGTCAAGGCTGTATACTGTCACCCTGCTTATTTAACTTATATGCAGAGTACATCAAAAAGAAACGCTGGACTGTATGAAGCACAAGCTGGAATCAAGATTGCCGGAAGAAATATCAATAACCTCAGATACGCAGATGACACCACCCTTATGGCAGAAAGCAAAGAAGAACTAAAGAGCCTCTTGATGAAAGTGAAAGAAGAGAGTGAAAAAGTTAGCTTAAAGCTCAACATTCAGAAAACTAAGATCATGGCATCTGGTCCAATCACTTCATGGCAAATAGATGGAGAAACAGTTGAAACAGTGGCAGACTTTATTTTGGGGGGCTCCAAAATCACTGCTGATGGTGACTGCAGCCATGAAATTAAAAGACGCTTATGCCTTCGAAGTAAAGTTATGACCAACCTAGACAGCCTATTAAAAAGCAGAGACATTACTTTGCCAACAAAAATTCATCTAGTCAAGGATAAGGTTTTTCCAGTAGTCATGTATGGATGTGAGAATTGGACTATAAAGAAAGCTGAGTGCCTAAAAATTGATGCTTTTGAACTGTGGTATTGGAGAAGACTCTTGAGAGTCCCTTGGACTGCAAGGAGATCCAACCAGTCCATCCTAAAGGAGATCAGTCCTAAATGTTCATTGGAAGGACTGATGTTGAAGCTGAAACTCCAATACTTTGGCCACCTGATGTGAAGAGCTGACTCATTTGAAAAGACCCTGATGCTGGGAAAGATTGAAGGCAGGAGGAGAAGCGGATGACAGAGGATGAGATGGTTGGATGGCATCACCAACTCAATGAACATGAGTTTGAGTAAACTCCAGGAGTTGGTGATGGACAGGGAGGCCTGGCGTACTGCAATCCATGGGGTTGCAAAGAGTCGGACATGACTGAGCAACTGAACTGAACTGGAGGAGGACACGGCAACCCACTCCAGTATTCTTGCCTGGAGAACCCCATGGACAGTATGAAAAGGGAAAAAGACATGGCACCAGAAGATGAGCCTCCCAGTTTGGAAGGTGACCAACATGCTACTGGGGAAGACTAGAGGGAAATTACTAGTAGCACCAGTAAGAATGAAGTGGCTGGGCCAAAGTGGAAATGATGCTCAGCTGCAGATGCATTTGGAGCTGAAAGTAAAGTCTGATGCTATAAAGAACAATACTGCATAGGAACCTAGAATGTTAGGTCCCTGAATCAAGGTAAATTGGACATGGTCAAGTAGGAGGTGTTAAGATTGAACACTGACCTCTTAGGAATCAATGAACTAAAATGAGAGAATTTAATTTATATGACCATTATATCTACTATTTTGAGTAAGAATTCCTTAGAAGAAATGGAGTAGCCTTCATAGTCAATAAAAGAGTCCAAAATGCAGTACTTGGGTGAAACCTCAAAAAATGACAAAATGATCTTTGTTCCTTTTCAAGGCAAACCATTCAACATCACAGCAATCCAAGTTCATGCCACAACCACTTATGCAGAAGAAGCTGAAGTTGATGCGTTCTATGAAAACATACAAGACCTTCTATAACTAACACCAAAAAAAGATGTCCTTTTCATAATAGGGAATTGGAATGCAAAAGTAGGAGTCAAGAAAAACCTGGAGTAACAGGCAAGTTACTCCAGCGCAAAATGGAGCAGGGCAAAGGCTAACAGTTTTGTCAGAAGAACACGCTGGTCATAGCAAACATGATTTTACAACAACCCAAGAGAGGACTTGACACATGGACATCACCAGATGGTCAAAACTGAAATCGAATTCACTAAGTTCTCTGTAGCTGAAGACGGAGAAGCGCTATACAGTCAGTAAAAACAAAACCTGGAGCTGACCGTGGCTCAGATCATGAGCTCCTTACTGCAAAATTCAAGTTTCGGTTGACGTAAATAGGGAAAACCACTAGGCCACTCAGGAATGACCTAAATCAAATCCCTATGATTATACAGTGAAGGTGACAAATAGATTCAAGAGATTAGACCTGATAGACAGAGTGCCTAAAGAACTATGGAAGGAGGTTTGTAACACTGTACAGGAGGCAGTGACCAAAACCATCCCAAAGAAAAATAAATGCAACAACGCAAAGTGCTTCTCTGAGGAGGCTTTACAAATAGCTGAGGAAAGAAGAGAAGTGAAAGGCAAAGGAGAAAGCAAAAAATATACCCAACTGAATGCAGAATTCCAGAGACTAGCAAAGAGAGATAAGAAAGCCTTCTTAAGTGAACAATGCAAAGAAATAGAGGAAAACAATAGAATGGGGAAGACTAGAGATCGCTTCAAGAAAATCAGAGATAACAAGGGAACATTTCACGCAAAATGGGCACAACAAAGGACAGAAACGGTATGGACCTAACAGAAGCAGAAGATATTAAGAAGAAGTGGCAAGAATATACAGAAGAATTACATAAAAACAGTCTTAATGGCCCAGATAACCACAATGGTGTGGCCATTCACCTAGAGCCAGACATCCTGGAGTGTGAAGTCAAGTGGGTCTTAGAAAGCATCACTAGGAACAAAGCTAATAGAGGTGATGGAATTCCAGCTGAGCTATTTCAAATCCTAAAAGATGATACTGTTAAAGTGCTGCACTTAACATGTCAATAATTTAAAAATTCAGTAGTGGCCACAGGACTGGAAAAGATTGGTTTTCATTCCAATCCCAAAGGTTAATGTCAAAGAAGTTTCAAACTATATACAATTGTGCTCATGTCACATGCTAGCAAGATAATACTCAAAATCCTTCAAGCTAGGCTTCAGCAGTATGTGAGCCAAGAACTTCCAGATGTACAAGCTGAGTTTCAAAGAGGCAGAGGAACCAGAGATCAAATTGTCAACATTTGACTGATAATGGAGAAAGCAAAAGAATTATAGAAAAACATCCACTTCTGCTTCATTGACTATGCTAAAGCCTTGGACTGTGTTCATCACAACAAACTGGAAAATTCTTAAAGAGATGGGAATAGAGACAGACCACCTTACCTGTCTCCTTAGAAACCTGTATGTGAGTCAAGAAACAACAGTTAGCACTGGACATGGAACAACTGACTGGTTCCAAACTGGGAAAGGAGTATGGCAAGGTTTATTTAATTTATATGCAGAGTACATCATGCAAAATGCCAGACTGGATGAATCGCAAGCTAGAATCAAGATTGCCAGGAGAAATATCAACAACCTCAGATATGCAGGTGTGTGTGTGTGTATGTGAGTCCCTCAGTCATGACTTACTCTTTTCAACCCTATGGACTGTAGCCCACCACAGGCTCCTCTGTCCATGGGATTCTCCAGGCAAGAATACTGAAGTGAGCAGCCAAAGGAAAGCAGGGATAGAAGGAACACACCTCAACATAATAAAAGCCATATATGACAAACCCACAGCAAACATTACCCTCAATGGAGAAAAATTGAAACATTTCCCCTAAAGTCAGAAACAAGACAAGGGTGCCCACTCTCACCACTACTATTCAACATAGTTTTGGAAGTTTTGGCCACAGCAATCAGAACAGAAAAAGAAATAAAAGGAATCCAGATTGGAAAAGAAGAAGTAAAACTCTCACTGTTTGCAGATGACATGACCCTCTACATAGAAAACCCTAAAGACTCCATCAGAAAATTACTAGAGCTAATCAATGAATATAGTAAAGTTGCAGGATATAAAATTAACACACAGGTGCTCGCTTCGGCAGCACATATACTAAAATTGGAACGATACAGAGAAGATTAGCATGGCCCCTGTGCAAGGATGACACGCAAATTTGTGAAGCGTTCCATATTTTTATAAAAATAAATGAAAAAAAAATTAACACACAGAAATCCCTTGCATTCTTATACACTAACAATGAGAAAACATAAAGAGAAATTAAGGAAATAATTCCATCCACCATTGCAACGAAAAGAATAAAATACTTAGGAATATATCTACCTAAGGAAACAAAAGACCTATATATAGAAAACTATAAAACACTGATGAAAGAAATCAAAGAGGACACAAATAGATGGAGAAATATACCATGTTCATGGATTGGAAGAATCAATACAGTGAAAATGTACATACTACCCAAAGCAACCTACAGATTCAATGCAAACCCTATCAAGCTACCAATGGTATTTTTCACAGAACTAGACCAAAGAATTTCACAATTTGTATGGAAATACAAAAAACCTCAAATAGCCAAAGCAATCTTGAGAAAGAAGCCTGAAACTGGAGGAATCAGCCTGCCTGACTTCAGGCTCTACTACAAAGCTACAGTCATCAAGACAGTATGGTACTGGCACAAAGACAGAAATATAGATCAGTGGAACAAAATAGAAAGCCCAGAGATAAATCCACGTACCTATGGACACCTTATCTTCGACAAAGGAGGCAAGAATATACAACGGAGAAAAGACAACCTCTTTAACAAGTGGTGCTGAGAAAACTGGTCAACCACTTGTAAAAGAATGAAACTAGAACACTTTCTAACACCACACACAAAAATAAACTCAAAATGGATTAAAGATCTAAACATAAGATCAGAAACTATAAAACTCCTAGAGGAAAAACATAGGCAAAACACTCTCTGACATAAATCACAGCAGGATCCTCTATGACCCACCTCCCAGAGTATTGGAAATAAAAGGAAAAATAAACAAATTGGACCTAATTAAACTTAAAAGCTTTTGAACAACAAAAGAAACTCTAAGCAAGGTGAAAAGACAGGCTTCAGAATGGGAGAAAATAATAGCAAACGAAGCAACTGACAAAGAATTAATCTCAAAAATATACAAGCAATTCTTGCAGCTCAATTCCAGAAAAATAAATGACCCAATCAAAAAATGGGCCAAAGATCTAAACAGACATTTCTCCAAAGAAGACATACAGATGGCTAACAAACATATGAAAAGATGCTCAACATCACTCATTATCAGAGAAATGCAAATCAAGACCATGATGAGGTACCATTTCATGCCAGTCAGAATGGCTGATATCCAAAAGTCTACAAGCAATAAATGCTGGAGAGGGTGTGGAGGAAAGGGAACCCTCTTACACTGTTGGTGGGAACACAAACTAGTACAGCCACTATGGAGAACAGTGTGGAGATTCCTTAAAAAAACTGGAAATAGAACTGCCATATGACCCAAAAATCCCACTTCTGGGCATACACACTAAGGAAACCAGAATTGAAAGAGACACATGTACCCCAATGTTCATCGCAGCACTGTTTATAATAGCCAGGACATGGAAGCAACCTAGATGTCCATCAGATGAATGGATAAGAAAGCTGTGGTACATATACACAATGGAATATTACTCAGCTATTAAAAAGAATACATTTAAATCAAGTCTAATGAGGTGCATGAAACTGGAGCCTATTATACAGAGTGAAGTAAGCCAGAAAGAAAAACACCAATATAGTATACTAACACGTATATATGGAATTTAGAAAGGTGGTAACGATAACCCCACATGCAAGAGAGCAAAATAGACACAGATGTATAGAACAGACTTTTGGACTCTGTGGGAGAGGGCGAGGGTGGGATGATTTGGGAGAATGGCATTGAAACATGTATATTATCACATGTGAAAAGGATCACCAGTCCAGGTTCGATGCATGAGACAGGGTACTCGGGGCTGGTGCACTGGGATGACCCAAAGGGATGGGATGGGGAGGGAGGTGGGAGGGGGTTCAGGATGGGGAACACATGTACACCCGTGCTGGATCCACATCAATGTATGGCAAAACCACTACAATATTGTAAAGTAATTAGCCTCCAATTAAAATAAATAAATTTGTTAAAAAAATTAAAAACAAAGGATCCTCCAGAGGATCTTCTTGACCCAGAGATCAAAACTGGGTCTCCAGAATTGCAGGCAGAATCTTTACTGTCTAAGCCACCAGGGAAGTCCATGCATATGATACCACTCTAATGGCAGAAAGTGAGGAGGAACTAAAGAGCTCTTGATGAAAGAAAGTGTATGGAGAAGGAAATGGCAACCCACTCCAGTGTTCTTGCCTGGAAAATCCCAGGAACGGAGGAGCCTGGTAGGCTACAGTCCATGGAGTCACAAAGAGTCCGACACGACTGAGCGACTTCTTGATGAAGGTGAAACAGAAGAGTCAAAAAGCTGGCTTGAAACTCAACATTTAAAAAACTAAGATCATGGCATCCAGTCTCATCACTTCATGGCAAATAAAAGGGGAAAAGTGGAAGCAGTGAGAGATTTTATTTTCTTGGACTCCAAAATCACTGCATATGGTGACTATAGCCATGAAATTAAAAGACGTTTGCTCTTTGGAAAGAAAGCTATGACAAACCCAGACAGCATATTAAAAAACAGATATATCACTTTGCCAACAGAGGTCCATCAAGTCAAAGCTATGGCTTTTCTAGTAGTTATGTATGGATGTGATAGTTGGACCATAAAGAAGGCTGAGCACTGAAGACCTACTGCTTTAGAATTGCAGTACTAGAGAAGACTCAATCCTAAAAGAAATCAACCCTGAATATTCATTGCAGTACTGTCACTGAAGGTGAAGCTCCAATACTTTGGACACCTGATTCAAAGGGCTGACTCACTGGAAAAGACCCTGATGTGGGAAAGACTGAAGATAAAAGAACAAGGGGGCGGCAGAGGATGAGATGGTTAGATAGCATCACCAAATCAAAACCAGCCTACACTATGGTATATGGAGAATTATCTTCACAATTAAAATGTACAATAAAGATTTAGAAGTAAGTGCAATTGCAAATTAGAAACAAATTTCCCTTCTCCATCTTAACCAATAAAACAAGAAGTCTAAGTTACCCTTGGTCATGTTTTTTAGAAGTATCTGCCATAAAATCTTTTGTGCTGTTACTCATCACTTGTGGATATGCTTTCTCATCCTTCAGAACAATAAGATTTTGAAGGCTATAATTCATTCCTTTTTTGTCCCTTTATTGTCTATGTATCTGTGTTCCTCTTTGGGATTTTCTCTCCCTCATATGGTTCATCAATCACATAACTTCACTTCCTCTATCACAAGGACAGTAAGAACCCAGGCTGAGCAACGAAATTCCCTTTTCACAAACAGCACCTGAAAAGAAAATCTCTCCCTCTGAAATACTAAGAAAGTTCTGTCTTGAGCTGGCAGAGCCATAGTGGTTGAGTTTAGTGGACCTGTGATGCGCTGTCCAGGTACCCTTTTCAAGCAAAGCCACTCATTTCCCCAATTGCCAGAGTGTTGGCTGCTGATTGCTCAGAGCTGGAATTGCTGGAATTGCTCACCTGGAATTGCTATCGGCCACAATGAAACACTTCATCAAAGTTATGCCTCTTCCAGAGAGTGGCTCATAACCAATGCCCTGCTAATAGAGAGATACAATGGCATAGACTATTTGCTTCAATGTGGAGACCACTTTGAAGGCTTCTAGAGCTTCCTGTAGGATTAGGCAAGGCTTCAGTTTGCAACCACTTCAGATGTGAGCATCTTTCTTTGCCTAGTCATGGCTTCCTCAGTTCCCCACAGCTACAGTTTCCAAGAGCTCTGCCCAATAAATCTTCATGCAACTCTCCATTCAAGAGCCTGCTTCCAGGGGAAGGAGAGGGTGGGACAAATTGAGAGAGTAGCATTGACATATATACACTACCGTGTGTGACATAGACAGCTTCTGGGAAGCTGCTGTATAATGCAGGGAGCTCAGCTCTGATGACCTAGAGGGGAGGGATGCGGGTAGGGTGGGAGGGAGACGCAAGAAGGGGATATATGTATACTTGTAGCTGATTCACGTCGTTGCAGAGCATAAACCAACACAGCATTGTAAAGCGATTATCCTACAACTAAAAATAAGTTTTTTTAAAAAGGAAAAGTAAATTCTAAAAGAAAAAAATCTGCTTCTTGGGATCCCAATTCAAGATAGCTGGTGCATGAACAGAGCTTGTCTCATGATAAAAAGAACAGAGAAACCCAACTCTGTTCTCTGAACACCTTCATTACATTACACCGAAAGCCAGAACACTCCTCGGTCTTCCAAGTTCCCTAAGTCAATGGATTTCATTTTTAACTTAGGCTTGCTAAAGCCAGGTCTTAATCTCTAACCTCTCTCTTACCTCTAAAGGAGTTCTGTCTGGTACACAAACACTGTCTCATCTCCTGCAATTGACCTCAATTATTCCACAGTTATTTTATGTCTGGGTTTCATATAATGACAGCCTTGTAAGTTGTTCTAATAAAACGAAGGAAAAAGATTGTATCACAAAACAAGGATAGTAAGGACTAGAACTATATGCACCTGCAGATTTAATAATATTATTAGCATATTAAAATTCCTGAGCCGTATGTCAGTAAAATTTTTTTAATTTCAAGAAAACCTGCTTAACTTCTTTCTAGGCAGTTTAGTCTATCTGTATGGCCACAGAACATTGTAGGGCAGGTATAGCACCCAGATAGGCTTGGTTTTTGCTGACAGTGTGGAGATCACCAGATTTCAAACTTCTCCTTCAGCATGTTCACTGGTCCTCTAGTGTCCTGGGAATTAGCACAGTTTTCACCATATTGATTACCAGGGGCAGTTGAAGGAACAGCAGCAGTCTTCATCTTCTTCAGCTGACTTTATTACAGCTATCACACCCAAGACATTATATTCCTTATGGCCCACAATTCATAAAGAAAGAAACTATTGGGATGTCCCTGGTGGTCCGGTGGCTAAGACTCTGCTCCCAATGCAGGGGGCCTGGGTTCAATCCCTGGTCAGGGAACTAGACCCCACATGTTGCAAGTAAAAGATCCTATGTGCCACAACTAAGACAAGTGTAGTCAAATACAGAAATATTTTTAAAAGAAAGAAAGGGGGGGAGGGAGGGAGGAAGGAAGAAACTGAGACTCTGAGAGGTTCAGTAATTTTCCCTGAAAAGTTTTCTTTTCAGCTTGATTCTCTTGCCCCTTGATGCCCAAATAATATGCAAAAAGCCAGTTCTTTAATTGGACGTAAAATCCTACATCCAAATGTCCAACTAGAGCTCAGTAACATCAATTTCACCACATCTGGACCTCAAACACGTATCTTTTTTTTTTTTTTTTTTGGGGGGGTCCTTATCTGATAGCCTAGAGGCTCAGAATGCCCTGAGTCAAAAGACACACTTGCTTACTGGCTGGAGGCAATAAATGAGATGTCCCACGATTCGTTTGCACCAGAAGCCCAAAATGGACCTAGAAAACTCAGCTCTCTAAATGTTCCCTAGGAAATTACTTGGCATAATCAGAGAAGAAAAAAATAGAAGTATGCAAAGATTCTCAGTAAAAGAGAAACAGACTCCACAGCTGTAGTCTTTCTCCTCCATGCCACTTCTTGATACTTTCAAATCCAGAAAAGTGATTCCCTGGGGAAAGGTTGGAGAACGCAAGGTCCGGCCAGAGAGTGAAGCCCCTTCCTGTACCTGTATTTACAGCTACTTCTGCCAGAAAGGACAGCTCAGGACAAAGCACACGGAGATTCTCTGGTGGTCCAGTGGCTAAGATTCCGCGCTCCCAACACGGGGGGCCTGTGTTCGATCCCTGGTCAGGGAACTAAATCCCACAAGCCATAACTAAGAATTCACATGCCGCAACTAAAGATCTCACATGCTGCACCTAAGACCCAGTGCAGTTAAATAAATATTTTTAAAATTTTACAAAAGGACAAGGCACGCTGTCTTCCCAGAATCACTTCTGGATAAATAAACCCAGTTCAAACGAACACCTGAAAGTCCAGCCATACCCTTATTGAGTTACCAGTTGATTTCTACTGGATGTCATATGTGAGGCTGTTTTGCTGGATTGAAAGACCTTAAGGCTAGACATAGGATGAAGCAGCTGGAGTTGGTGTAGGGCCAAGGTCAACATCAGACTCTGACACTCTGAAGGCTTGGAAAACCGACTGTCTGTGGCTTCAGCTATTCACATCCCTCGTAGCTGCAGTGGTCCTGATAAGCAAGTCACAAAACTAGGATTCTGCTCCAACTTTAGCAGCCAGTTTTCCTGCCCCTCACACATCCCTTCTCAGAGACTTCATGCCAACCGATAGATTCAGGCCAAGTGACTTTGAACAGAACCAATTCAAAGCTAGCCATGCCACTGGCTGGCCAGGAATCAACAACTTTTCTAGATAATTTGAAGTGAGATACAGGGACTGTTGAACGTCCCAGAAGTTGGTACTGCGGCAGGTGACAAGGACAGACAACGACCCAAGTTGGGTGCAGATCAGTTATGCAGCTTCAGGGACTTCCAGACTTGTCAAGGAGATGAGCAAAGATGTGCAGATAGGAGCAGACCAGAAAGAACAAAGCTCCACATGTGAAAATAGTTGCACATGGACTGTGTATATATGTATGTAAAAATTTCTGTGAGATGCTGCTGTCACCACTTAACATAAAAGATGTTCTAGTGGGTTTTAATTCCAGGGGCCAGTTCTATGACACTGTATGTATTGCACAGCTGATGACAGGAGTAAGACTATTCAGTGACTATTTGCTGCATTTTATTACCATGGTCAAAGATAATTTCAGAATGAAAGTTTAGTGTCCTAGTTTTTTAAAAAAAGGAATGAAGCTCCAGAAAAAGAGAAAGCAGCTGCCAGGTGACTTCTAATACATTGTAAAGCCCAGCTGACCCACCTACAGTTCAGTTTCATGGGATTTCCCAGGAACATTTCCACAAACCCTGTTTACACAAATTAGCCTTAAGTGGGTGAGTTCCTCTAGTTCACAACCAATGACCTCATTTGAGGAAAACATATCCATATATTTAAAAATCATTGGAACTTCCCTGGCGGTCCAGTGGTTAAGACTTCACCTTCTAATGCAGGAGGTGTTGGTTTGAACCCTGCTCATGGAGAAGGCAATGGCACCCCACTCCAGTACTCTTGCCTGGAAACTCCCATGGACGGAGGAGCCTGATAGGCTGCAGTCCATGGGGTCACAAAGAGTCATTTTCACTTTTCACCTTCATGCATTGGAGAAGGAAATGGCAACCCACTCCAGTGTTCCTGCCTGGAGAATCCCAGGGACGGAGGAGCCTGGTAGGCTGCCATCTAGGGGGTCACACAGAGTCGGACACGACTGAAGCGACTTAGCAGCAGCAGTAGCAGGGAGATAAGATACCACATGCCTCATGGCCAAAAAAAACAGAACATAAATAACAGAAGCAATATTGTAACTGATTCAGCGAAGTCTTTCCAAATGGCCCATGTAAAAAAAAAATATTTTAAAAAATCACTGATTGAATGCCAGTCAGCCATAACTGTACTAAGCATTGCTGATACCCTTCTACTGGGAATTCAAACTCAGAAATAAGTACTTATTTTAAAACAGGTATATAAAAAGTTTTCAGAGGAACTGAAAAGAGGTACTGTGCAATATGCCTACGGGGTGGGAGTTGGGGGTGGGGGGACAAAAAAGCTTCCCAGGAGAAGGAGGTGATGTGAGAAAGCTCAGCTAGAAGGATAGGGAAATGTTTGTCAGGTGGACAAGAAGGTAACCCCAGAATGAATGAAGCTGCTGTTGTTCAGTTGCTAAGTTGTGCCCAACTCTGCGACCCCATGGACTGCAGCATCCCAGGCTCCCCTGCCCTTCACTATCTCCCAGAGTTTTCTCAAACTCATGTCCATTGAGTCGATGATGCTATCTAATCATCTCATCCTCTGCCGCCCCCTTCTCCTCCTGCCCTCAATCTTTCCCAGCATCAAGGTCTTTTCTAATGAGTCAGTTCTTCACATCAGGTGGCCAAAGGATTGGACTTTCAGCTTCAGCATCAGTCCTTCCAATGAATATTCAGGACTGATTCCCTTTGGGATGAACTGGTTGGATCTCCTTGCAGTCCAAGGGACTCTCAAGAGTCTTCTCCAGCACCACAGTTTGAAACATCAATTCTTTGGCACTCAGCCTACTTTATGGTCCAACTCTCACATCCATACATGACTACTGGAAAAAGAAAAAAAAAAACTATAGTTTTGATAAAAATACAGTGGCCCAAGCAAGCCTAGCAACATTTGAGGACCACAGGAAGAGCATCGTTGTGTCAGGAACAGAGAGGGAGGAGAGGAAAAGAGGAAGAAGAAACTGGACTTGCTAGCAATGATCTGCATGAGAGGAATGCTAAGAGTTTTAGATTTGATATTTCACCCAAATAGAAGACCATGGAAACTTCGAAAAGGAAACAATATGGCTATTAGTATTGTAGAAAGGGAAAGGAAGAAGAGGTTGGC
Source organism: Cervus canadensis (assembly GCF_019320065.1). NCBI lineage: Eukaryota > Metazoa > Chordata > Mammalia > Artiodactyla > Cervidae > Cervus > Cervus canadensis. The sequence goes on from NC_057407.1 coordinate 50,791,136, forward strand.
GTCAGGAATGCAAATTAGAAACTGGTGGCATGCTTCCAACAAAATAATCTCTTGACTAAGATAGGTAAGGTGGGGTCCAGAAGAAAACCATACATCCAAGAGCTATTAAGGAGATGGACGTTATAGGACTCTGGGCTTCACTGGTGGCTCCGATAGTGAAGAATCTGCCTGCAATGCGGGAGACCTGGATTCGATTCCTGGGTCAGGAAGGGAAGAGCCCCTGGAGGTGGGAATGACTACCCACTCCAATATTCTTGCCTGAAGAATTCCATGGACAGAGATGCTTGGTGGGCTACAATCCACAGGGTCACAAAGAGTTGGACACGACTGAGTGACTAACACACACTACAGGACTCTCGTGACTACATGTGGTGGGAAGCGGAGAATCAATGGTGGCAGAGATTTCTAGTGGAGCCACTGGTGGTTAGTCAGGCTATTCACTTGGGTGGGGAGGCCAGGATTATTAGGTTATTACAAGATACTGAGTATAATCCTCTGTGCTATATAACAGGTCCTAGATGTCTTCGTTTTAGTAGGAGAAATTTAAGCATTTTAAACATTAATGAGAAGGATTCACTGGAGAGGGAGAATTAGAATTCAGGAGAGAGAAGGAATCAGGGATACTATATGATTTCTAAGAGAAAGGGTGAGATTTGTGAGTCATGCAAGTGTCTTGAATGGATCTTGAGCTTGGGAGATGCGTCCAGTGGAGGATGTGAATTTGGAATTGAGGACAAAAGCCAGGCTGGAGGTGGCATCACCCACGGAGACTGGGAAGAAACTAGAAACAGGAGCAAACACCGAGAGATGTTGGTGCTTAAGGAGGGGGCAGAAGTAAGGGAGGAGGCTGAGGAGACAATGCCCAGAGGGCTCATGGGAGAAAGCGAAGGTCTGGAATCACACGGCCCCTCCTCACCTCATGTCTGGGTCACCACAAAAGCCTCTGAGGACTTCCCTGGTGGTCCAGTGGCTAAGACTCCAAGCTCCCAATACAGGGGGCCCAGGTTCAATCCCTGGTCAGGGAACTAGATCCCACATAACACAACTAGGAGTTCTAATGCCACAGCAATGATCAAAGATCCTGAGTGTTGCAACCAAGACCCAGCTCAGCCAAATAAATAAATAATTTTTTTTTTAAAAAGCCTTCTGACTGGTTTCCCAATTACTCCATCTCTAATGCAGCATCTTCCAGCCCACCACCACGACAGGGAGGCCAGTAAACACCCAACAGCCATGTGATGGGTGAGGTAACAGATGTCCTGAATCTCCATTTCCCTCCGCCATCTGCCTGCTGTGTAACTTTGGGCGAGCCCTCTTTTTCTTCCTATTTCAGCTCCCTCGTGTGTAAAATAAGGACACCAGTTACTTTCACAACCTCGTAGGGTTGTCCTAAAAATTACATGAGTTCCTGGCTGTGAGAGCGTTCGAAACACTTGTAAATCACAACCCAGGCATGAAGAACAAGTATTCATCTCGAATTACTGTTTGCTTCATGGTTCATCCTTCCACAAAGAGCTCCACTGGCTCCCTTTCCTGGCTCCCAGCAAGGTAACGGATGGTGCTGCCACCACCCAAACACTGTCACTCCTTCCTTTTCAGGTCATCCCAAATCGGAGTCACAGTTAAGCAAATGTAATGCGTTTGCAGGTAGAGTTGGCAAGATGTGCTCTATTTGTTTTCTGGCCCAGTCCCTTAATTGCATTTGGAAATAAACAGCCCACTACAGAGTGAGGATGAGAGAGTGGTTTGGAAAAAGAGAAAAAAAGGAAAGTGAAATGGATTGGGTGCAGGAGTGGGGCGGGAGGTAACATCACACTAATCTTAAAGAGCTGAGAAGAGATGCAGTTTCCTAAGGGCATTCAGAGTAAAGTCTGCTTGTTAGGTAGACTCCTGAGTCTGGGTTTCCCGGTCCCAGACCCCAGCACGAGTCTCCATTTCGTTCATGCAAATCATTAAAGTCTCTCCACTGCCCACCAGTGTGCTGTGTTCTATCCCCAAGTCTCCCCTCCAAAGATACCTTCTGAGAGCATCCTCTCCACCTCCCGTCAAGCCCAGCTCAAGCCTCTTCTTTTCTAAATTTATTTTGATAATTTTTTTCATGTGGACCATATTTAAACTCTTTGTTGACTTCGTTACAATATTACTTCTGTTTTATGTTTTGGTTTTTTGGCCTCAAGGCATGTGGGAATCTTAGTTCCCCCATCAGGGATCGAACCCACACCCCCTGCATTGGAAGGTGAGGTCCTAACCACTGGGCCTCCAGTAAAGTTCATAAATCTTTCCAGAACTTAAAATCTAAACCATAGTTGGGCACATCACTATAGGCCTCCCTCACTCTTCCATACACTGGCCTTTGCTTCACGTACACTGGCCTTTTCTAATATCATTGACCTTAAACAACAGTTATGTACTGGACGCTTGATATCCACTTATCTATTCAAGGTAGATAGTCTCCCCATTTTACAAAGGAAGAGATTAAGTCTCATGGAGCTGACTATTTTTCACAACATTTTCAATAGAAAAATACTTTCTGTAACTACTGGTGAGAGTGTTATTTGTGTTACAGCTCTTACCAATTTCGCAGAGGGAAACTGCCCGAAGTTGGCAGGTGTCAAGGCCTCCTGGGCACGACAGTAAAGTTCAGTCGGTATTTCCCCTGACAGGTAGGGTCTGTCTCTTTGTTTTCCCTCTAGTTCCCCCAATGATGCCAGTTACTGAGGAGATGTCTGAACATCTGGGAAAGAGGATGCCATCATAAAAAGAGCTGCTGAGAGGGAGATAGGAGGACCCCAAAGATCCATACTATGTTTCAACTTTCTCTCCAAAACAGAGCAAATATCAACCACATTCCAGCCCCTCACACTATCTTCATAAATCAGATTCCCAAATCGCTTTGGGGGAAAATGATTTTCTTTTCTTCTTCACTGTTAAACAATGCTTAATTTGCTAATATTTTTAATGTTATCTTAATCAGAGCAGACTGATTTTCACAACATTTTAAGCAGAACAATCCTTTCTGTATCTTAGCACTTTAGCCTACCATACTGTTATTTGCAGTTCTATGAACTAAAGCAGACTCACCACAATTAGCCATCACCATGGTAATTTTATGCCTTTTGTTTTCTGGTTTTGTTGCAAGTGCTCATCAAAGAGATTGAAGCTTTACTGATGAAGCAAAATTCATTACCTGCCTTTGGATTTAAGTGCACCACATTTAAAGACATGTTTTCACATCGTATGGTGTTCCATTTCTAGCTGACTTCTCAGAAATAAATAAAATGTGCCGTCTAGAGCCAAGCAAGCTGCTTTTACTTGCTTTTCCTCGAGCTGGGACTGGCAGATTCTCTGGCAAAAATGTCATGGCTTTCAGTGGGAACATAGCCCCTGAGAGTTGGTAAAGCCTTCAAACCCCCTACAGAGTCCCTTTCATTTTCTTGGATGACCTCAGATGCTACATGGTTGAAATGAAACTTGCTTTCCACATGGAGCAGGAGGATAAGTGTGCAGCTAGGGTCAACTGTCTGCAGTGATGACAGCCAGCTGTCTGCCCATCCCAGATGGCACTCCTCCTATCAAGAGGGGCATTCTATTTCCCTCAAACTTGAGTCTGGCCCTGGGACATCTTCCAACCATTATACCATGACAAAAGTAATGTTATACAAACTCTGGAGTCCAGGCCTCAAGAGATCTGACGGGTTCCATTTTCATTCTCTTAGGATCCAACAGCTGTGTGAAGAAATGATGAATGAACACCTGGAGAGTGAGCCCTCACCAGCTGCCAGCCACTCTAGATGCCTGAGCTGAGGCACCAGACACATTAGAGAGTCTACCTTGGACATGCCGGCCAGCTAAACCCCCAGCTGAACAAAGACACATGGTGACCCCAGCCAACACCATGTAAAGCAGAAGAACTTCCCAGCTGAGCTCAGCCCACCCACAAAATTGTAAGAAAATAAATAGCTACGTCGAATGGTGGTTTCCAGAGGACAGGGGAAGGGGGAAATGGGGAGTTGTTGTCCAGTGGGTACAAAGTTAAAGTTTACAAGATGAGCATGTTCCAGAGATCTGCTGGTCAACATAGTGCCTACAAGTAACATACTGTTGTGCACTTAAAAATTTAAGAGAGAAGATTTCATGTTAAGCGTTCCTACTACAACAGAAAAGCAAAGGGACTCAAAGAAACACAAAAGAACAAATCTTTTAAACACACATCTTACTTTGTGGTAGTAATGCTATCACAGGGTGCATCATACGTGCAAACTCATCAACTTGTATACACTAAATATGTGCAGTTTTTATATCACTTCTATCGCAATAAAGCAGAAAGAAAAAGAAAGAAAGAGGGAGGAGGGGGAGAGACAGAGAATGAAAGAGAGAGGGAAGAAGGGAAGGAAGGAGGAAGGGAAGAAAGAAAGAGGGGCCTCCATCTTTCCAGCATGCCCCATCAATGTGACCAGCAACATCATTTACAGGAATACTTAGGCACCATCCAAATAAAGCAGTTCAAATTGGAGATGGCTTCTGAATGTAAAATGATCCAGCTATTTAATGTAGATTGTTTTACGGTATTAATAAAATTGACTGTTCTGGGAAGTGCCTTTTAAGTGCACCAGGTCTAAGCCCAAGGTTCTAGACAGCTTTTCGTTTAAATGCAAACTCACTGGAAATGTGAGACCTGCCAGCATTAAGGAGATGTCTGTCTGAATGGACAGGATCCAGAGAGACTATTCCCCTAGACCAAGCATTTCTGTGTCCATTTTCATCCAGAAAAGCTAGATAATGTTCAAAAGGTTAGAGAGCAGAGAGCTGGGGAGGCCAGGTAGGAAGCCAAAAAGAAAAGGAAGGTAACTTTTCCTTGCCTGCAGGTGAATTCAACTCAAGAAAAACTGGAAAGTAAAAAGAGCAGGAATTTCTTTTAAAAAATTACTTTGGAACCCAGTCCTCTGTGACTAGCTATGACCGTGGGCAAGTCACTGTCCTTCCCGGAAGTTGCTGCAGAGACATTTCTCAGCACATGAGCTATCGTGGAAAACAAGAGAAGAAAGGGGGCCGGCAGGGTTTGTGAACCATGAGATGCTGTTGGTAGGTGAGGAATTGTTATCACCCGAACAGCAGCTGCTGCTATAGCCTTAGTGATCAAAATAGCAGTAATAAAACAAGGTAATACTCCTTAGTGGAACATTGTGGATTTTCCCCACAAGTAATAGACACTCTGATTTAACATCACTTCCCAAGAATTCCATGTGAGCATGCGCCAGCCTCCCGTCAGGAAACAGAGACCACTCCAGTATTCTAACAGAGAAATTTTATGATAAAGACTTGTCATCTTGATATAAAATTCTTAAGGCAATAACTAAGTGAGCTTCCGGAATGGCCAGAAATGGGACTGGCTGCTAGGATATGGGGCCTTCGGTCCTCATGAGGTTCTGCTGTCTCAGCTCCTGCCCTCTGACCCAGACAATGAGTGGGACCACTTCTCTGCCCTCCCCAACTCCATGACAACAGCCAGGGACCACCCAGGGCCATGGCAACGATATCCACAGACCTGACACTCAGTCGGGTCTCTCGGCATTCTCACGGGAAGCTTTGCTGCCTGCCTGCTTTGCAAACTTCTAGACAGTTGGGCTGAGCGGAGCATTAGGCAGCTTTAAAAATTGATGTCGGTGATTATTCTTTCATGAAGCACTGCAAATCCAACAGCACGAGGCCAAGGGCAGCCACGTGGCAGCCGCTGCCTCCCTCTGCTTGTTCCCTGTGGATTTGAGCCCCTGAAAGAAGGTGCAGAGAAGGCCCAGGGCACAGCACACACCACCCGCCACTGAAGGAGGTGCCACCAGGCCACAGCACCAGATGTATGCAAGGGCATGTGGCTCCGGAGGGCCCCTGGCATGTCTCACCCCCTGCACCTACCTGCATCCCTAGATCAGCCACGGGATGAAGAGCTCATAGCTACGGCCCCAGCCTCCACCTCTGCTGCCCTGAACAGTGGGAAGCATCCCTTGTGGGGCTTTTACTCACTACTTTCCCAATTGGCACACTATTGGCCCTAACTTTCTCCTTCCCTCCTCCACCTTCTATTCTCTTTTTCTATCTCTCCTTTCTCCTTCCCTCCATTCATTCCTATCTGTCAGTCCATTCTTCCCTTTCTCATGAGCCAACTCATTGTAAAGGACCCTGAGGCTAAGAAAGATTGAGGGCAAGAGGAGAAGGGGCCAACAGAGGATGAGATGGTTGGATGGCATCACCAACTCACAGACAAGAGTTTGAGCAAACTCCGGGAGATAGTGAAAAGCTGGGAAACCGGGAGATAGTGAAGAGTCACAAAGAGTCAGACACGACTTAAGAGACTGAACAACACCATGGGCCCGATCCCGCTCGACCTGTCTGTTGAGTTCTTTGTGTGTAGGGGGATGGAGGGAATCTGTCTACATTTCTCTGCACATGCACACATGAGTTTGTGGGTGTGTGTTTCCCTGATGCTTTCTGTCTCCTATGGCTTCTGGGCCTCCCCTTGGTCACCAATTTCAGTTCTAATCTTTCTGAGTAGAAAAGCACCCTGGAGTAGGGGAAGAACTCATGTTTATTCCCTTTCTGCTCCTGAAAAGAGGAAGTGTTGGGGAGGGTGCATGGGAGGGGCGAGGTAGCTCCCTGGTGATCCAGTGGTTAGGACTCTGTATTTCCACTGCAGAGGGCATGGGTTCAATCCCTGGTCAAGGAACTAAGATCCCAATAGTCACATGGTGTGGCCAAAAAAAAAAAAGAAAGAAAGAAAAGTGGAAGTATGTCAAAGATTAATTCAACTCAGGACACAAGTATAGAGTCCCAACTGTGTGCTAAACAATGAACCACAGATGAACAGTTCAATTCGATACATTATTTAGTAAGGGTCTACTATGCACTGGGCCACATATTCACTCATTACAAGAGACTCAAAGAGGAATCAGATGGGTGCATGTGCTATAGATCCCAAGGTCTGGTAAGGGAGGCAGATGCATGTAAGATGCTTTAAAAAGAGAATCTAAATCAGGCTGAAGAAGAAGTTCATCAAGAAGGGCTTCCTGGAAAAGGGAGTCCTCCTCCTAGACTGTTGGTTGGAATGTAAATTGATGCAGTCACTATGGAGGACAGTATGGACCTTCCTTAAATCACTAAGAACAGAGTTACCATATGATCCAGCAATCCCACTCTGGTTCACATATCCAAAGAAAAGCATAATTCAAAAAGATACAAGCACCCCAATGTTCACTGCAGCACTATTCAAAATGTCCAAGACACAAAAACACCTAAATGTCCATCAACAGATGGAGGGATAAAGATGTGGTACATATATACAACAGAATACTACTCAGCCATAAGAATGAATGAAATCATGCCATTTGCAGCAAAGTGGATGTACCTACAGATCATCATACCAAGTGAAGTAAGTCAGAGAAAGACAAATATCACATGATATCACTTATATGTGGAATCTAAAATATGATATAAATGAACTCATCCACAAAACAGAAACAGACTCAAAGAAAACAGACCTGTGGTTGCTAAGTGGGTGAGGGGGTGGGGTAGGGATGGATTGGGAGTTTGGGATGAGCAAACTATTATATATAGAATGGATGAACAACAAGGGCCTGCTATACAGCTCAGGGAACTATACTCAATATCCTATAATAAATCATAGTTGGAAGCACATTTTTTTAAAAATGTAAGTACTTCTGGAGGAGGTGATGATGAATCTGGAAAAAATGTAGATGTTAACCAGATGAAGAAGTGAGAGAAGGCATCCAAAGCAGAAGGTACGTCACGAGCAACAGCATGAAGGCAAAAAATAACCAGTTGAGTGCTGCAGGAACCTATAGCGGCCCAGGCATTGGTGCAGGTAGAGGAGCTAGGAAGTCTGGAAATGGTCACATCATAAGAGGTCTTAGGAGCCAGGCTGTGGGGGAGCCTGTTAGCACCCCAGCTCTGCCCTCAGCACCTGCTGTTCCCCATAGAGTTTCTCCCCGCACATACCTGCGCTCTCTGCCCACAAGGCCAGTGGCGCCTACTAGGCACTGTGCAGGGCAGGGAATTACCACCCCTGGGAATATACTCAGCCAGTGACCAACGGGAATGTGGGGAGAAAACCTGGGTTTATAGCCTTTTTAGTAACAATTCTGCGGCACATGCTACAGTCCCTCGGGTGCCCCACAGGTGATCTGCTCACAGGCACATTCTCCCCTTCCCCATCTCAGGCCCCCACCTCTCCTCTTGTGTTCTCTTCACCCCCCAAATAAACTACTGGGCCTCAGTTCTCTGTCTTAGGGTCACCCTACCTTCTCAGGCTGATGCAGCCTCCTGTGGGTAGGAGGAAGCCCCCAAAAGCCTCTGAGAGGAGCAGCATAGTCAAATCTGATTCTAGAAGGACATTCAGGTGGTTGGTTTGGAGAGTCGGTATGAGGTAACTGCACCAGCCCACCTAGAGATGGGGAAAATCCCAGTGGGATGAGCACAGTAGGGGAGATGAGCAAGGACCAGAAATGCAGAGAAGAGAGGGCTCCTATCGATGACATGAAACCCTTTCCTTTAAGGGCTCAGCAGACTCCCATAATGCATGTGATGAACACCAAGAAAAGGGAGGGTTCGGCACCAAGGAGTCTCAGAGCGAGCCAGCTGCCTCCCCCAAGCAGGATGCCAGGAAGCAAGTGGCAAAGGCATCCCCAAGATGCCAGCACCAGGTGGCACTAGCAGTAAAGAACCCACCTGCCAATGCAGGAGACATGAGATGCAGGTTCGATCCCTGGGTCAGGAAGATCCCCTGGAGACGGAAATGGCAACCCACTCCAGTATTCTTGCCTGGAAAATCCCATGGACAGAGGAGACCAGCAGGCTACAGTCCATGTGGTCACGAAGAGTGAGACACAACTGAAGGGACTTGGCATACCACAGGTGAGTGGTGAAGAATGAGTCAGAGCCTGGCAAGAAGGTAGGGACTCCGAGCCCCCAGTACAGGGGGCCCAGGTTGGATCCCTGGTCAGGGAACTAGATCCCACATGCCGCAACTAAGAGTTCACATGCTGCAACTAAAAGATTCCACATGCCACAACTAAAGATCATGTGTGCTGTGCCTAAGACCCAGCACAGCCAAATAAATGAACAAATATTAAAGAAAGAAAGTGGGGGGAAATACAAGCAGGGTGAAGAGTGACTGCTCAGAAACCACCAGTAGTTGAAACAGTTGGGGTGGGGAGCCCCAGCCAAGGCAGGAGGGGAACGCCACAGAATCCCCACCCCTACTACTCTTGCTCAGCCCAAGTCCAAGCCTGCACTGGGCTCCACCAGCTCACGGGAGGCACTATCCTGAGAACTGAGTGGATCAGACACTCAGTGGATCAGACACCTGGAGACGCCTGCCACTGCGCCCGCCCTGCGTGGGGACACGTGTGCATGGCTGGGGTGCTGACTCCTCCCCCCATCAGAGTGGGTGATCCCGCCAGAGGTGCGAGTTCCAGCCCCTGTTTTGTTGGGACAAGAGCGTCAGCAGAAGTCAAGGAAGTTCACACAACTCGAGATGGAGGTGAAGATGAGAGTCCAAAAGGGAATCCCACACAGTCCAAGGTGGTGCTAGTGATAAAGAACCCACCTGTAAATGCAGGAGACATAAGAGACTTGGATTCAATCCCTGGGTCAAGAAGATGCCCTGGAGGAGGGCATGGCAATCCATTACAGTGTTCCTGCCTGGAAAATCCCACAGACAAAGGAGCCTGTCCGGCTATAGTCCATAGGGTCGCAAAGAGTCAGACATGACTGAAGTGACTTAGCGCACACGCACACACACACACACACACACACACGGACGCAGTCCAAAATACTCAAGCAAACAGATCAAATTCCTGCCCACTGAAATGTCCCTTTGGCTAAAACACAGCAGTATTGATTTATTGATTTCTCTCCTTGCTGAACATCTATGGAGGGGGTGTAAGGGACCCAAAAGACGGCCAGGAAAAGGGAAAGTGAAGAGAAGGCTGGGTGTGGATGAGCTGAGTACAGAAACTGTCCATCATAGGAAACTCTTCAGGGAACACAGCCGGCTCATCTCCTTCCCTGACTGGTGCTCCATGAAATGGCTCTTCACTTTGACCAGCAACAGAAGACTGACTTCTGAGAAGCAAGGGATTCTGGGAAAGGAAGAAGTTAGCATCTGCTGACAACTTTCTGCAACTGAACAACTGCCAAGTCTGCAAAGTAGGGGCTGTGAGTCTCATTTCATAGATGATGAAACAGCCCCAGAGAGACTTGGGAACTGGCCTTAGACCACTCACCTTGTTAGATGCCGTCAGAATTCACACTCACATCAGTGACACTAGGGACTTCCCTGGTAGTCCAGTGGCTAAGACTCTGCACTCACAAAGTAGGGGGCCCGGGTTCAATCCCTGGTCAGGGAACTAGATCCCACATGCCACAACTAAAAGTTCACATGCCATAATTAAAGATCCCACATGCCACAGCTAAGACCTGGCACAGCCAGATAAACAAACTAAAATAAATAAATATATTTTTAAATGGTTCTATATTGTTTTTTACCCAGAAGAATAAATTTGACTAGCCCTGGGTTTGGAACATTAACCATCCTTCCCACCCTGTGTTTAAAATTATTTGTTGTACAGCAGAAATTAACACAATGTTAAAAAATGATTGTCTTTCATTGCTTCCCTCATAGCTCAGTCAGTAAAGAATCTGCCTGCAATGCAGGAGACCCGAGTTTGATTCCTGGGTTGGGAAGATCCCCTGGATAAGGAAATGGCAATCCACTCCAAGCAAGTATTCTTGCTCGGAAAATCCCATGGACAAGGGAGCCTGGCAGGCTACAGTCCATGGGGTCACAAGAGTCGGATATGACTTAGCAACTACACCACCACCACCAAAAAAAAAAAAAAAATCCTATGATAAATCATATTGGATAAGAATATTTTAAAAAATAATGTATGTATGTGTACAACCAAATCTTTTTGCTGTAAAATAGGAATTAACAATGTAAATCAATTGTATCTCAATAAAAATAAATAAGAAAAATTTGCTTGTGTAAGCCAGCTCATGGTCTAGTCGACATTTACAAATTTTGTTAAAAGCCTTTTGTTTTTAAAAATAAATATTAAGAAGTACTTCAAGGAGTATTCTCTACTCTAAAAGACAGAAAATCAAGTCCATTTTCTACATCTGCATCTCCATTCCATCCCTGCAAGTAGGTTCATCAGTACCATTTTTCTAGATTCCATATATGGATGTTAGTTAATATACAATACTTGTTTTTCTCTTTCTGTCTTACTTTACTGTATATAACAGGCACTATAGGTTCATCCACCTCACTACCACTGACTCAAATGTGTTCGTTTTCATGGCTGAGTAATATTCCATGGTGTGCATGTACCACATCTTCTTTATCCATTTATCTGTAGAGAACAGACCTGTGGATACAGCAGGGAAAGAAGAGGGTGGGACAAATGCAGAAACCAGCATTGACATATATACCCCGTCATGTGTAACAGATAGCAGGCGGAAGTTGCTATATAACACAGGGAACCCAGCTTGGTGCTCCGTGATGACCTAGGGGGTGGGATGGTGGTGGAGCGGGGAGAGGAAGTTCAACGGGGAGGGGCTATATGTAGAATTATGGCTGATTTGCATTGTTGTAGGGCAGAAACCAACCCAACAGAGTAAAGCAATTTTCCCTTAATTAAAAAATAAATATAAGGAAAAAGGAAGAACAACATAAGGATATATTTCAGTATATAGACATATCTCCTAATGTCCTCCAATGGTAGGTTTCCTCAATGAATTTGTTCTAAACCCCTCATTCCTCTTTCTATAGTATTTTAGGAAAAGTGGGCTTTGGAGTCAGACTTGGTTAAGATTATTGGCTCTGCCATTTCATAACTCTGTGGGACATGGGACAGTCACCTACCCATTCATGTAAGCCTAGAATTTCACAGGTTTTGCTATAAAGATTGAACTTGATGGCATCAGTATGTGCCTGGCACATAGCAGACTATCCACTGATCCCTTCCCAGCCTCTTCCCATTCCCCACACAACTTTCCCCTCTGTGGACAGTGTCGTCACCTCCACAAACCAGTAATTTCAAAACAAAGATGACATAACCCTTGGCTGGCTTGTCTATGAATCCCGTATTATGCTCTATACCTAAATGTGTCTAGAGGGTGTTCCCTTAAATTCTATTTGAATGACCTAAGCTTGGTCAGGGGCAGAAAAGAAAAGCAGATGTTAGCCTTCATGTGTGGGGGCAGGGGGATGGTAGTGGATTCCCTGTTGCAGAAAATCCCTAGTGGACCAACTAATGTACAGGCATTAGGTGAGAAGCAGGCTTTGGCGTAAAACAGAAAATGAATCACATGACTTTGTACCAACAGTACAGTAAAATCTAATAGAGAAAGTTTTAAGTCATGAGCAAAATTCTGCTTGATTCAGGGATATAAACAAGCCTGCTCAAAGGAAAGGAAGTTCTCCATGGGTAAAATTCTGCTTGATTCTGGGATATGAACAAGCTGGTTCAAAGGAAAGAAAGTTCTCCATTAAGACGTGCTGACCTTTGGAGGACCATGTAGATGCTGGTTTTCCCTGGTGAGCCAGAGGGTTTGGAACTCACTGGATGAGGGCTGAGCCCCTGACAGGGGTGCAGCTCTGCTGGACACAGCAAATTTGTACAAAAAAAGAAAAAAAAAAAAGGCCTGGAGGCCCAGTGAACCCAGATAACAGCCACAAAAAGGTGGCCAAAAACTAGGAATCCAACAACATACAGGTCATATTCCAAAAGGCTCCCTCTTCCACTTCACAACCGCTCTGGTAGGGTTGCAAGCCATCAAGCTTTATCAAACCTTAGGAATTCCCAAACTGAGTCAAGATCAGGAAGTCAGTAAGAGCAGAGGTTGGACACACTTCCATCACTCACTTTTCATTGGCAAGACCTAAATAAATAGGATTTTTTCTCTCCCTAGCCTGAGTCTGGGGAACCAAGCAGGCAGGCTGAGAGTTGGGGGCGCACATCTGAGCCTGCCTGAGAAGGAAGCAAACCTCAAGGCTGTCCCAATCACCTCCAGCCTCAGCAAAGCTCCAGCATGTTTGTACCTCAAAGCATCTTCTACACTGTTTTGAACCGATCCTTAAGGAAAGTCAGTATTGGAAAGGCGAGAGGACAGCACCATGGAAAACAGAGAGGCTTCCATTCAAATCTCAGCCCTGGAACTCCCAGGCTTGTGACCTGAGGCACTCATTCATCCTTCCGGTAACCAACTGTCCCTGTTTGTCTGCAAGCAAAAGGAAATCCACCCCAAATACTCATTGGAAGAACCGATGCTGAAGCTCCAATACTTTGGCCACCTGATGCAAAGAGTCGACTCATTGGAAAAGACCCTGATGCTGGGAAAGATTGATGGCAAAAGGAGAAGAGGGCAACAGAGGATAAGACAGTTAGATAGCATCGTGGAGGCAATGGACATGAGCTTGGGCAAACTCCAGGAGATAGTGAGGGACAGAGAGGCCTGGCATGCTACAGTCCCTGGGGTCACAAAGAGCTGGACACGACTGAGCAACTGAACAACAGAAGGATTCCCAGGATCCTTAAGGATGTCCTTATGCAGGCCAGCAAGGGCTAAAACCAAAATATCCCAGGGAAACCAGGATGAACTTACCACCCCCACACCCTGACTTAAATTTCGAGCTCCCATCTGTCTGTCTGTAAATGCAGTGAGGAGACCTACCACGCACAGAGACACAAAGATGGTAAAGATGGGGGGGCCTCGCTGGTGCCAGAAATGTAAATCCTCACTACTCCAGCCGAGAGATGCTGCCTTGCTTTTTAAAAGAATCAAGAATAATGAGAGAAAGGAAAAATAAGCAGGAAAGCCCCAGAGATGGGGAAAGAATTAAGGAACAATGAGGAAAAGGGAAAAGCATAAGCAGCAACAACAACCGGCAGCCCGCTATCTCGGGGCACTCCTGAATCGTGCAGGAATCCTGCGTGGGTTCAGTAATGACTGAGACACGGGCAGCGTGATAGAATAAAATGACTCCTTCTCGGGCACTCAGCTCAGAAGTCATCAGAAATGAGCTCAGAGCACCTTCTGCTCTGAGAACCGTCTTTTCCTCTTTCTCCCTAAATATTCGCACACCCTCCACCCCCACCACTGCCAGTCCCAGAGAGCCGGCAGGAAGGCGGAAGGCGAGGCGGCATCCTGTCACAGTGGCCAAGCCCCCTGGAGCCAGGACCACGGCCCTGAGAGCGTCCCCGTCCAGGTGCTCAGCCAGGTGACATCCACCCCGTGCGTTCCTGCTCTCTGCCTGAGCCTGACAGCCGTAAGCTTTACCACTGCTGAGTTGCCACACACTGTCAAATGGAGGTTTCAGCAGCTTCCTTTTGACAGAGACTTAATTGTTGTTGCTATCTGAGTGGCAAGTGCATCTCTCTAGGCTGGAGGGCTTTTGGGAAAATGGCACTTGTTGAAATAGGAAAGAGGATCCAGCCAAATGAGGGGCCTCAGCAGGGTCTCAGCAAGCTGGAAGGCAGTTGTTATCATCACCCCCAGGAGCTAAGAGGTCCCTTCACTTAGCTCTCTGGATGCCAAGAATTTCAGGGGCATTGCTAGCAGGGATCTGGAAAAAGATGACTGGGCCGGCAGTCAAGAGACCTTAATTTAGGTCCTGGGTCTGTCCCTACAGGGCTGTGTGCCCTTAGATGTGCCCTTGAAATTCCCTGTGAAGTTTCCTCATCCATAAAATGAAGATAAAGATAAGACTGTAAATTCCCATCTAGTCTACTGTGCAGGCTCCTTGTGGAGGACAGGGGTATTAAATCAGTTTATAGATACTAAGATAGTTTTGGAAATGTTAAGGTGGCCAAAACTGGAACCAGTCTAATAACAGTGGAATGGTATATTCATACAATGAAATACTATATGAAAATTTTAACAGAACAACAACTGCAACATACCATAGATGCATGAATTTTACCAACAAAATAATGGATCAGAGAAGCCAGGTATAAAAGGCTATGGATCGCATTATTTCATGTATATGAAGTTCAAGAACAGAAAAATGAATCTCTGGTGACAGAAATCAAAATAGTGGCTACTTAAGATAAGAGCAAGGATTGACTGGGAAGAAGTACAAGAGAACATTCTGGGATGTTGGAAGTGCTTCCTATCTCGATCTAAGTAGTGTGTACATGGGCATTCACATATGTAAAAATATGGTCAGCTTTATAATTAGTATCTACATAGTGTATCTGCTTTAGTGTATGTCTATAATACTTCAATTAAAAAAGTCTCTTTGACAAATGGTGTGAGAAAAACTGGACAGCCACATTCAGAAGAGTGAAACTGGACCACTATCTTATAGAACACACAAAATTAAATAAAAATGAATTAAAAACTTGAACATAAGACTGGAAACCATAAAACCTAGAAGAAAACATAAGCAATAAGGTCTCGGTAATTTTTTTAATCTGACATCAAAAGCAAAAGCAAGAAGAGCAACAATAAATAAGAGGGACTACATTAAACCAAAAAGCTTCTGCCCAGCAAAGGAAACTGTCAACAAAATGAAAAGGCAACTTACTCAATGGAAGAAAAAATTTGCAAATCATATATCTAATAAGGGGTTAATATCCAAAATATATAATGATCCCATACATCTCAACTCAATAGCAAAAAAAAAAAAAAAAGCAAACCAATTTTTAAGCAAGAAAAAAATCTAAACATTTTTCAAAGAAGACATACAGATGACAGCTGCTGCTACTGCTGCTGCTAAGTCACTTCAGTCGTGTCCGACTCTGTGCGACCCATAGACGGCAGCCGACCAGGCTCTGCCGTCCCTGGGATTCTCCAGGCAAGAGTACTGGAGTGGGCTGCCATTTCCTTCTCCAATGCATGAAAGTGAAAAGTGAAAGTGAAGTCACTCAGTCGCATCCGACTCTTTGCAACCCCATGGACTGCAGCCTACCAGGCTCCTCTGCCCATGGGATTTTCCAGGCAAGAGTACTGGAGTGGGTTGCCATTGCCTTCTCCACAGGTGACAAAGAGGTACATAAAAAGATGATCTACATCATTAATCATCAGGGAAAGGCAAATCCAAAACCATAAAGAGATATCACCTCACTATGGAAAACAGCATGGTGATTCCTCAAAAAACTAAAAATGGGACTACCACAATTGAATTGATCCAGCAATTCCATTGCTGGGTATTTTTCCAAAGAAACTTAAGGCACTAAGTCAAAAAGTTAAATGCACCCCCATACTCATTGCAGTGTTATTTACAATAGCCAAGATATAGAAACAAACAATCTGAGTTTCCATCAATGGATAGAGAAACTGCTTTGTGTGTGTGTGTATACATACAATTGTGTATTGTTTTAGTCGATCAGGAGTGTCCGACTCTTTGCGACCCCATGAACTGTGGCCCACCAGGTGCTTTTGCCCGTGGGATTCTCCAGGCAACAATACTGGAGTGGGTAGCCCTTCCCTTCTCCAGGAGATCTTCCCAAACCAGGGATCAAAGCTGGGCCTCCCTCACTGCAGGCAGATTCTTTATACCACCTGAGCCACCTTATTCAGTCATAAAAAAGAATGAAACCTTGCCACTTGCAACAGCATGGATGGACCTCAAGGGCATCATGCTAAGTAAAATAAGTCAGACAAAGACAAATACTGTATAATCTCTCATACACAGAATCTTAAATATGAAAAAAGAAAGTTCATAGATACAGAGAACATTATTGGTTGCCAGAGGCGGTAAGGAATAAGAAATGGGTGGACTGATATTTTTTTCCTTTTTAGTTTAAATAAGCTGAATAAAAATAAACAAAATATAAATTAATAAAAGAAAACTATAAAAGACCAGCCAGACACCTGAATCACTATGCTAAGCAGGTTCACTGTTATGAACTTTGTTCTACGTGGATTTGTCCTTCTCTGTGACCTCAATACATCCTGAACATGAAAGCACAAAAACAGACATTTCAAAATGAGAGACAGTGCCATCTACTATTTAAAAGCAAAAGGCACACGTGTATTCACACACACACACACCAAAGCTGCTGCCAGCTCGCGGCTACTAATAAAGATGAAAATCTCTAAATGATCTACTGCCAGGCTTGATCACACTGATCTGTTTCTGATCGGAGCAGAAGGAAAGCAGAGACTGCAGGAAGATGGAAAGTGCCGCTTGGTTTGACAGAGGGAAATATGATTAGAATGCACCCAGGCAGAAATAATGACTCTCCTCCCCCCAGGACAAACCTGCCCTCCTGCCTGTAACCACGACAAGCCCTGCATTGCTAACGACGGGGTGCTGGGAGGCTGGTGGCATCTCAAATCCAACCTGACTCATCATGCAATCAAATGATACACAACCTGAGAAACCCAGACACTTCCCGAAGGATGGTGTGCAAAGGCATGTTGCACACTCACCTCCATGCATCAGAATCTAAAAGGAATTCTCGCATTAGATGGGTGCCCCAGAGGAGCCTGGGAGGGAGATGCGGGGTGGTGTGGGTTTATTGAGAGGGTACGCTCGGAAGGAACTCTCGGGGAGCGAGAACAGAGAGGTCAGGGGAAGGGAGGAAGGATGTCTGTGGTCTTAGCTTGACACAAGCACTAGCCTTATCCCGCAGAAAGCTCTGGAGCAGGAATTACATCACAGATGGTCAGTCATTCACCGGAGACTGTTCTCCAGTGGCGCAGGGATGAGTGGGTGCTTACGTCTACCAGGGGAGGTGGCCCCAGCGGTGGCAGACAACTCTCTAAAAGCAGGGGCAGCTGTGGGCATTAGCAGCCGAAGTTCACAGCAGCTGGAGAAGTGTGGTTCTGGGGCTCTGGGATCCCCAGTCAAGGGGATCAGGGTGAGGCACCAACAGACCTGAAATACCACCTGCGTGCTGACAACCTCGGGTTCCTATCTCTAGCCACATCTCTCCCCAGAACTCCAGACTCGGAAACCCTATGGCCTGCCCAACATCTCCAGGTAACTGAAACTGAATGCGCCCCACACCCAGCACCTGATCCCAAACCTGCTCCTTCTGCATCTTCCCTTCCCTGTGAATGCTTGATTCTACTCATCCAGTGGCTCAACCTTGATCTCTCCCTCATTCCCTCTCCAGTCCATCAGCAAATCCTCTTGGAGATCCTTCAAAATAGAAGGCAGAACTGGACTACTTCTCACTCTTCAAGAACCACCATCCTGATCCAAACCATAGTATTCTTTTTTTTTCCCTTTCTTCTTTTTGTTTTTTTTTTTTGTTTATTGTTTGCTTCCCTCAACTAAGATGGGACTCTAAAAAAGCATATATTGTGTCTGTTTCGTTCACTGCTGTGCCCCAGATGCTGTTATACCTGCCAGTTAATAGTACATGACCTATAGGAGGTACTCAACAAACATCGTTGAATAAATGAATTAACAATACAGCTCAGCTTGGGGATCTATGACATGAAATGGTTTGAGTCAATGACCTGTGAATTTTCTTTCAAATACAACATCCTGAAATTTTAATCTGTTGATGGATTATTCAACTGATACTTAAATGACCCGTGAGGTTATTTCAAAACAGGATGTAAGAAAACCACAATATTCTTGCCTGGAATACTGCAGTGACCACTTTCCAAGTGGTCTCCTTGAGTTAAACTTTGTCCCCCCCAAAGCTGGCCGAGGGGTCCTGCTCACGAGGAGGAACAGTATCCCTCCTCTGTTCCAATGGCCCCGTCCCATGCAGAGGGAAGCCAAGGTCCTTAGAAACCATAATGCCCTGAGTAATCTGAGGTCTTACTCTCAACCCCCTCCCTTACTGCTGTCCATGACGCTGACCTCAACACTCAGGAGGCCTGGTCCCCACTCAAGGCCCTTGCACTTGCCATCTCCCCTGCCTGGAAGGCTGTTTCACCAGACATCCTCATGACTACCCCTTTACTGCCATCCCATCTCAGCTTAAAAATCACCTTCTCAGTGACAATTTCCCTCATCACCTCAAACCCTCCCACCCCCTCATTTCATCCTCCTCTTTCTTGATTTAACTTTTTAAAAATGTATTTGATTGAAATATAGTTGATTTACAAAGTTTTGTTAGCTTGTGCCATAAAGCAAAGTGATTTTATATGTATGTATATATTCTGTTTAGCATTCTTTTCCATTATGGTTTATTACAGGATATTGAATATCATTCCCTGAGCTGTACAGTGGGGACCTTTGTTTAATATTTATTCTATACATAATAGTTTGCATCTGGAAGTCCAAAACACTCCCTGGTTTAACTTTTTTAACCTTTAGTATTAGTCATCACCTAAAATATTTAACTTAAATTCTGGCATATGGTCTGTTTCTTCCAATAGAATGTAGGCTTCTGGAAGGAGGGGATCTTTTGGGGTTCCCCACCACCATGACTAAAACTCCAGTTCCTAAAACAGTGTCTGGCACAAAGAAGGGACTCCGTATATGTTGATCAAGTGAATACATGAATGAATACATCAATGAAATATATAAATATATTTATACACCAGTTCAGTCACTCAGTCATGTCTGACTCTTTGTGACCCCATGCACTGCAGCACGCCAGGCTTCCCTGTCCTTCACCAACTCCCAGACCTTGCTCAAACTCATGTCCTTTGAGTCAGTGATGCCATCCAACCATCTCATCCTCTGTCATCCCCTTCTCCTCCCGCCTTCAACCTTTCCCAGCATCAGGGTCTTTTCAAATGAGTCGGTTCTTTGCATCAGGTGGCCAAAGGATTGGACTTTCAGCTTCAGCATCAGTCCGTCCAGTGAATATTCAGGCCTTCCTGAATATCCATCCCTTTGGGATGGACTCGTTGGATCTCCTTGCAGTCTAAGGAACTCTCAAGAGTCTTCTCCAACACCACAGTTCAAAAGCATCAATTCTTCAGCGCTCAGCTTTCCTTATAGTCCAACTCTCACATCCATACATGACTACTGGGAAAACCATAGCTTTGACAAGACAGATCTTTGTTGACAAAGTAATGTCTCTGCTTTTTAATATTCTGCCTAGGTTTGTCATAGCTTTTCTTCCAAGGAGCAGTTCAGTTCAGTTCAGTTCAGTCGCTCAATTGTGTCTGACTCTTCGCGACCCCATGAACCACAGCACGCCAGGCCTCCCTGTCCATCACCAACTCCCGGAGTCCACCCAAACCCATGTCCATTGAGTCAGTGATGCCATCCAACCATCTCATCCTCTGTCATCCTCTTCTCCTCCTGCCCTCATTCTTTCCCAGCATCAAGGTCTTTTCAAATGAGTCAGCTCTTCACATCAGGTGGCCAAAGTACTGGAGTTTCAGCTTCAGCATCAGTCCTTCCAATGAACACCCAGGACTGACCTCCTTTAGGATGGACTGGTTGGATCTCCTTGCTGTCCAAGGGACTCTCAAGAGTCTTCTCCAACACCACAGTTCAAAAGCATCAATTCTTCAATGCTCAGCTTTCTTTATAGTCCAACTCTCACATCCATACATGACCACCAGAAAAACCATAGCCTTGACTAGATGAACCTTGGTTGACAAAGTGATGGCTCTGCTTTTTAATATGCTCTCTAGGTTGGTCATAACTTTCCTTCCAAGGAGTAAGCATCTTTTAATTTCATGGCTGCAATCACCACCTGCAGTGATTTTGGAGCCCAAGAAAATAAAGTCTGTCACTGCTTCTATTGTTTCTCCATCTATTTGTCATGAAGTGATGGGACCAGATGCTGTGATCTTAGTTTTCTGAATGTTGAGCTTTAAGCCAACTTTTTCTCTCTCCTCTTTCACTTTCATCAAGAGGCTCTTTAGTTCTTCTTCGCTTTCTGCCATAAGGATGGTATCATCTGCATATCTGAGGTTATTGATATTTCTCCTGGCAATTTTGATTCCAGCTTGTGCTTCATCCAGCCCAGCATTTCCCATGATGTACTCTGCATATAAGTTAAATAAGCAGGGTGACAATATACAGCTTTGACATACCCCTTTCCCAATTTGGAACAAGTCTGTTGTTCTATGTCCAGTTCTAACTGTTGCTTCTTGACCTGAATACAGATTTCTCAGGAGGCAGGTAAGGTGGTCTTGTATTTCCATCTCTTGAAGAATTTTCCAGTTTGTTGTGATCCACACAGTCAAAGGCTTTGGCATAGTCAATAAAGCAGATATAGATGTTTTTCTGGAACTCTCTTGCTTTCTTGATGATCCAACAGATGTTGGCAATTTGATTTCTGCTTTCTCTGCCTTTTCTAAATCCAGCTTGAACATCTGGAAGCTCACAGTTCACATACTGTTGAAGCCTGACTTGGAGAATTTTGAGCATTACTTTGCTAGCATGCGAGATGAGTACAATTGTGTGGTAGTTTGAACATTCTTTGGCATTGCCTTTCTTTGGGGTTAGAATGAAAACTGACCTTTTCCAGTTCTGTGGCCACTGCTGAGTTTTCCAAATTTGCTGACATATTGAATGCAGCACTTTCACAGCATCATCTTTTAGGATTTGAAATCGCTCAACTGGAATTCCATCACTTCCACTAACTTTGTTTGTTGTGATGTTTCCTAAGCCCCACTTGACTTCACATTCCAGGATGTCTGGCTCTAGGTGATTGATCACACCATCATGGTTATCTGGGTCATGAAGATCTTTTTTGTATAGTTCTTCTGTGTATTCTTGCCACCTCCTCTTAATAACTTCTGCTTCTGCTATGGCCATACTGTTTCTGTCCTTTATTGTGCCCATCTTTACATGAAACGTTCCCTTGGTATCTCTGATTTTCTTGAACAGATCTCTAGTCTTTCCTATTCCATTGTTTTCCTCTATTTCTTTGCGTTGATCGCTGTGGAAGGCTTTTTTATCTCTCCTTGCTATTCTTTGGAATTCTGCATTCAAATGGGTATATCTTTCCTTTTCTCCTTTGCCTTTAGCTTCTCTTCTTTTCTCAGCTATTTCTAAGGCCTCCTCAGACAACCATTTTGCCTTTTTGCATTCCTTTCTGTTGGGGATGGTCTTAATACACATAACATATTTAGAGGAACTATACCAATGGAGAGGGACTTCCCAAGTGGCACTAGTGGTAAAGAACCTGCCTGCCAATGCGGGACACATAAGAGATGTAGCTTCGATCCCTGGGTCAGGAAGATCCCCTGGAGGAGGCCATGGCAACCCACTCTAGTATTCTTCCCTGGAGAGTCCCATGGACAGAGGAGCCTGGCAGGCTACAGTTCATAGGGTCACAAAGAGTCAGACATGACTGAAGCGACCTAGCACACAACAAGCATACCAGTGAAAGGGCTTCCCTGGTGGCTCAGATGGTAAAGAATCTGCCTGCAATGCAGAAGACCTGGGTTCAATCCCTGGGTTGGGAAGATTCCCAGGAGAAGGGCGTGGCAACCCATTCCAGGGCTATAATCGAGAGGGTCACAAAGAGTTGGACACAACTGAGCAACTGACACTTTCACTTCCATACTAATCGAACTGTGAATAATTGTTTAATCTTCTTAGTTTAACTCTCTCTTAGGATTGTTCAAGATTTTCCACATTCAATTTTTATTACATATATAATTTAAATATTTGTTTATACTATTTTTAGAAATAATTCTATCCCAGAAAGACTCGCTTTCTAATGTTTATCACTGTTGTTTCAGTTGCTAAGTTGTGTCTGACTCTTTGTGACCCCATGGACTATAGCCCGCAAGATTCCTCTGTCCATGGCATTTCCCATGCAAGAATACTGGAGTGGGTTGCCCCTTCCTCCTCCAGGGCATCTTCCTGACCCAGCAATCGAACCTGCATCACCTACATTGACAGGCAGGTTCTTTACCACTCAGTCACGAAGGACTAGTTAGCCAGAAACCCTCATCCCAAAAACAGTGGCCCCTGTGACCTGCCAAATATCAGATTAGCCTGTTTCGCCCTCAGCTCTTGAGAATCCAGAGTGAACAGCATGAAGCTGATGGATGGGAGATGGCAGAGAGGAGATAGCCTTGGCGCAGCAGGGGTAATTCCTCTCCCAGGTCCTTGGAGGAATCCATCACAGAAGACCACTGTCCTCACCAGTGTCTTCACCTAAAAAGATGTTAGAAGGACTTCCCTGGAGGTCCAGTGGTTAAGACTTCACCTTCCAATGCAGGGGATGCAGGTTTGATCCCTGGTCAGGAAATTAAGATCCCACATGCCTGGTGACCCAAAAAACCAAAACACAAACAACAGAAACAGTATTGTAACAAATTCAATAAAGATTTATAAAAAATGATCTGCATTAAAAAAAAAAAAACTTAAAAAAAATGCTAGAAAAACAAATTCTTAGTTCTCACACCAAACCTATGGAATCAAACGCTGGGGAAAGACCCCAGGAGCCAGGGTTGAACAAACCCTACAGGTGGTTCTGATGCAAACTCAGCAGTGAGGTCACCACATATAACTCACTCAAAACAGGACTGCAGGCTGGAACAGGAAGGTGGGAAACAACATGGGGATCAATGTGGGGCCAACACGGGTGGGGGAAGATGAGGAGCGGAAGCGTCTTCCTTGGTTCCGGCAGGGAAAATATGGCAACTGCTTGAAATGTGATAGATTTGTCAGAAGTACGTGAAAACGCCTCAAGGATGGGCCCAAGTCTGTGTTTTGCTCACACAGTATACACTGTGCCTGGCACAGAGCCTAGAGCCTATTAAATATTTGTGGCTGAATTAAAAGTGAATGTATGAATAAATTAGCCCCATAAATTATGTAACATGACATGGTTTCATTTGTGCTATAATGATAGAAATTGCAAATTTGTCTTCAGGATTGGAAATGACAACCCGGAGAACCTCTGGCCACCTTCTTGCCGAGGTAGCTGCCCCTGGGACATTCAAACCCTCAGGGCTATCTCCATCTCGTCAATCCTGAGATGCCTGAAGACCAGGTTGCCAGATAAAACTCAGGGTAGCCGGTTAAATTTGAATTTCAGATAAACAATGAGTCATTTTCTAGGGTAAGCAAATCTCAAATACTGCCTAGGACATGCTTATTCTAAAAAAATTATTTGTTGTTCATCTGAAATTCAAATTTAACTGGGCATCCTGTATTTTTATTTGCTCAGCTTGGCATCTCTACCATGGACTCAACTGTTTCCTTGGAACAAGCCAAGAAAAGCTTCTCCATACCCTGTCATTTGTGGGAACAGGGTCCTGCTGCTTCTTTCTTAGAAAGGTCCAGGATATCTCCAAAGGCTCAAGGCTTTGCTCACTTGGATAATAGGCCTGTGTCTTTTTTCTATTTGCTTTGACTCTTTGTAAAATAGATGGGGAACAAATGGAAACAGTGACAGACTTTATTTTCTTGCGCTCCAAAATCAATAAGGATGATGACTGCAGCCATGAAATTAAAACGCACTTGCTCCTTGGAAGAAATGCTATGACCAACCTAGACAGCATATTAAAAAGCAGAGACATCACTTTGCCAACAAAGGTCTGTATAGCCAAAGCTATGGTTTTTCCAGTAGTCATGTAGAGATGAGAGAGTTGGCCCGTAAAGAAGGCTGAGCACCAAAGAATTGATGCTTTCAAACTGTGGTGCTGGAGAAGGCTCTTGAGAGTCCCTTGGACAGCAAGGAGGTAAAATAAGTCAATCCTAAAGGAAATCAACCTCAGCATTCATTGGAAGGACTGATGCTGAAGCTGAAGCTCCAATATTCTGACCACCTGATGCCAGGAGCCAACTCAAAGGGCATGAGTGTAAGCAAACTCAGGGAGATAGTGAAGGACAGGGAAGCCTGGCGTGCTGCAGTCCACAGGGTGGCAAAGAGTCGGGCACAACTTAGTGACTGAACAAGAACAACAAATATAACACCATCCCTGCCTCCAGCTTCCCATCCTCCTTTTTTTCAAAAATCCGAGTATAAATGCTTTAACAATACTGTTTTAGTTTCTGGTGTACAACAATGTGAATCAGCCATATGTATACACATATCCCCTCCCTCTTGGAACTCTCTCCCACCACCCCCATTTCACTCCTCTAGAGCATCACAAAGCATCAAGATGAGCTCCCTGGGCTATATAAAGGAGCTTCACACTAGCTAGCTATTTTACTCTTGGTAGGGTATATATGTCAATACTACCTTCTCAATTTATCCCCCACCCCAGGATCCATACATTCATTCCCTACTTCTGTGTGTCTATTCCTGCTACGCAAATAGGTTCATCTGTACCACCTTTTTAGATTCCACATACACACATTAATACATGGTATTTGTTTTTCTCTGACTTACTTCACTCTGTATGACAGTCTAGAGGTCCAGCCACATCTCTACGAATGATCCAATTTCATTCTTTTTTATGACTGAGTAGTATTCTGTTGTATATATGTACCACATCTTCTTTATCCATTCATCTGTCAATGCACATTTAGGTTGCTTCCAGGTCCCATCTTCCTTTAACTCCCTCTCACCCTTTGAGACTCATTACCTCTCAGTGGAAACCTTCCCTGGAAAGCACACAGACACACACATGGAGAGTCTGCATAAAACTCTTCCCTTCGCATGTACAAGCTTCCATCCTAGCAGCTGCCCTTCTCCGGTGGGAAGCACGTGTAGATGCCTCTGCCTCTTTCACTGAGCACCTGTGTTTATCACTCCATTCCCAATATTCTGTCCCAAACCTGGCTTCCAAAAGGTGTTTGATAAGTAAGTGAATAAGTGAAGGTATAGTAACCTCTTTGGGAAACCACATCCAGTTCTTTTGAAAGCAATCAGGAAACAGTGGGAAGGGGACTTCCCTGGTGGTCCAGTTGCTAAGACTGAATTCCCAATGCAGGGGGTCTTGGTTCCATTCCTGGTCAGGGAACTAGATCCCATATGCTGCAACTAAAACCTGGCCAGCCAAATAAATATTTTTCTAAACTAATAAAAAAGAACTTGTGGGAAGAGGGGGGTCCTCACAGGTGTCTTGCCTTGTAAATCTCTCTCCCTCAGGACAAGTCAGCGGCCTCCAAGCCTTGGACTCACCCAGAGGACACACAGGTCCTCACGCAGAGCCCAGGGTCTCGGAAAGCACCTGGCAGACAGATATGCCAGGGGGGATTCTCCCTGACCAGTCAGACGGTGGACGCGAGACCAGGCAACTAACCTTGGCCATGCTCATGGGCCAGCAGCATTGCCAGGGCATTCTCAGAACTGGCCTTGAACTTCCTGGGGGTTTTCTCCCCCCTTTTCATAGGTACTGCAACTCGCTGTTTAGTCTAACCTACTGCCCATTAGACGAGGAGCCAGGCCCTGCTCTTCACTCAATCTCCTCTCAACCCCTAGCTGGGGAGAGCAACTCTGTTGGATGGTAACCTGAACATTCATTGGAAGGACTGATGCTGAAGCTGAAGCTTCAATACTTTGGCCACCTGATGCAAAGAACTGCCTCATTAGAAACGACCTGGGAAAGATTAAAGGCAGGAGAAGGGGACGGCAGAGGATGAGATGGTTGGATGGCATCACCGACTGGATGGACACGAATTTGAGCAAGCTCCAGGAGTTGGTTATGGACAGGGAAGCCTGGTGTGCTGCGATTCATGGGGTCACAAAGAGTCAGACACAACTGAGCGACTAAACAACAAATCTGGGTCTCCCACCTACTTGCTTGGTGGGTCCTGAGAACCTGTGCTTTAAGCCAGTCCATGAAACATTCCCTGGTGAAAGCCTCAGAAAACAGTGAAAAACAAAGCCCGCTTGCAAATGCAGAATTATTCATTTGACAGCAAAAGCAATACTAGGTCACAGGACTGGTCCTTAAATCACCGAACATGTCCACCCATGGCCGAAAATAAAAGCGCACTTCTGGAACATTTATGGCTGAGATTTAAAACTCCTGGAACTGAGACATTCAGAGGTGAGGGTCCCAGGACAGCCTTCAGCCTGGCCCCAAGGCCTCAGCTCGGAACCAAGGAAGGCAGCTTTCATCTCTCTCCCCGTGATAGCCAGGAAAGAAATGTGTCTGGAGGGGTGACAGAGCAATTCGTGTGGCTTCAAGACGAGGCTGGAGAATGCAGGCACGTTTTGCTTCCTCTTCTAAGCTTTGAATATTAATTCTCATCTGCAGAGAAGAGGAAGGGTCTAGTTATCGGTAAACAAAGTCGGGCTCACCCTCTTCTGTGTCTACACCAGGTTTAGAGTGTGGTGTCAGTGACGTGTGGGCTTCCCAGTGGCTCAGCAGTAAAGATTGTGTCTGCCAAGGCAGGAGACGCAGGTTCCAACCCTGGGTTGGGAGGATTCCCTGGAGAAGGGAGTGGCTACCCACTCCAGTATTCTCGCCTGGAAAATCCCACGGACAGGAGCCTGGAGGGCTACAGTCCATGGGGTCCCAAAGAGTCAGACACGACTTACAGACTATGCACACCTGCACACACATCAGTGACATGGTCTTGTCACTGAGAGTGGATCCCACTGGAATTGAGGGAGAACATTCTGCACTCTTTTCAGATGAGTTGGCCCCAAGATAAAGCACCATGAGAGCTACTTCCTAGTTGCCATTTCTTCATCTGGCGGTGGTCCACCATCTCCTTTTCCTTGGCACTGTCTGCCTTTCTTTGTTCACTGGTTGACATATGCGAATCATGTTAAGCCCAAAATTCACTTGCTCTGAGATGCAGGACAAGAGAAGATGAATTCAAGTAACACCACTGATGGCAAGAGATCTAACAAAGCCTTCCAAGGCTAGCATTGCCAAAAAGAGGTGGACTCAGAAAGCAGAACCAGAGGGAACTAGACCTCTGCCTGCAACTCAGAAGCCGCTGGCCTCTCACAGTCGTCCCATGGATTCCCGTGGCTGGACAGGACCTAAAGCTAGTAGGACACAGACAGAGGAACCAAGAGATGGACCCTTTTCTTTCTTCCCCAATTCTTGCTCAGAATGTGCAGTGGTGAACCTCGGACAGCACACGCCCTGCCCTCCGTGTACACCGTCACCAGGACACCCAGGAAGCTCCTAAGGATCTCCCAGTTGGATGAATCCTTCCAGTTCTCTTCTCCATACAATTTTAAGACCTAAAAAGGACATCGCTTCTAAAGACAAGTGCAGGTGGGTGGTGGGTCTGGGGAGAGAAATCTCTCAGGCCATGTCCCGCTCTGCAGGTGGAAATGTCCCGCCATCTTGGAGTCAAAAGCAGACACAGGCCACATGCCCTCTCACAGAAGCTTCCTCTCCAGCAAGAGCCAGAGGGAAATTTGGTGTCACTTGCTGGTGCGTGTAAACCTCCGCAAATGACTCAACCCCCAAAAGACAATTTCATTAGAGGCACTTTTTTTTTTTTACCCTTAATTAACTATAAAATTGCTTCAAATCTCCATTTCACATTCACTCAAGGATATGCATTCCTCTTGTTCCAGATTTTGGGAACAGCATGTCAGTCTGCTCCCAAATCTAGGCTGTACCTTTCAGATGTCAGAGCTTCAGAGAAGAGACACACCACCTGTCCCTCATCCCCAGACAGTCCCCTGCATCCCTCTCCCCTTCCTCTTGCTCAGATGAGACACGCAGTGTTCCCTCCAGCCCACCAGGGAGATATTCTTTAGCTCCTTCAGGAGATGGGAGAGGGGACTTCCCTGGCAGTCCAGTGGTTAGGACTCTGAGATTTCACTGCAGGGGTCAGGGGCTTGATCCCTAGTCAGGGAACTGACCTTAAGATGCCACAAGCCATGTGACCAAAAAAATGAGAGGGGAGGTAATATTCAGGGGGCACTGGTGATGTACCAATCATTGCTGGTACCATCACTGCCCGTGTGACTCAGTGGCACACAACTCCAAGAGGTACGGCTTACTGTCCCATTTTACAGGTGCGGAAACTGAGGCAGAGAGGTCCAGCACTGCCAGCTCACAGCGGTCAAGCCAGACGCTGATCTCAGGCTGGGATGTGAAGAAGTCCTCTCCTGGAAGGCTCACAACTTGTCTGGTGATTTTCAAAAACTCGCTTAAACTCCCTGTGGGAACTATTAATATTATCAGTTCTCTTAAATTGGAATAATCTTGTCTGTTCATCCTCTCCCTGTTCCCCGTTTCCTGGTCCCGCAGTGCTGCTGAATTAGATAATGTCTACAAAGCTCTCTAAGTTCCTTGAAGGGAAGTTTCGATAAACACAAGTTATTAACCTTCAAAGCACCCAGAGTTTTGAATGAAGAAGTTCTAAAAATTATCATAAAGTCCTGCTGGGGTTGGATAATGAAAGGCAGCTTTATTGAATTTTCAAACACTTCCTTTTCTGCCAGAGAGCAAAGGTGAACCCCTCCAGCCAGAATGGGCTCTAATTTCAACACTCGTCCCTGGCTCTTCTCTCTTCTCAAGTAAGGGAAGGTCGAGTGCCTCTTTCCAGAGCTTTCCATGGTGGTTACAAGGAGATTTGGAGCAGCAGGTGTCTCAGGCTTCTGAACAATGTGGCTCCATCACTCTCCGGCTCTGCCTCCCCAGGCGCAGCTGAAATGATGCTGTGACAAGGCTTGATGGGGGAGGAGATGCCACTGCTGAGAAGTCAGGACCCAGAAACTCAGTATTCACAAGACGTCTACTCCTCAGCATCCCGTCTCCCTCCTGCTGACAGCGTGGTTATCATGGGTCAGAGAAGGACCTAGCGCTGTCTACGCAAGCCACGCAGGCGAGTGGGGGCCAAGCTAGGCCTCTCCTCTGAGCTTGCACTGTGAGGGGGAGAAGAGGGAGACAGGAGGAGGGCTAACGGAGACTCCTCTAGGGATCCAGACAGCAGGGGTGGCTTGGATTATGCAAACGCGGAGCAGGGAGCAGGAATGCAGGTGAGGGAGGGGGGCTCCTGGCAAAACCATCATCTCACTGTCAGTGACCCCCTAACACATCCCTTTCCTTAGCTTGGTCCCGAGTTCACGATGCACCCACGTGGACACTGGACCCAGTGGCTACTGAACATCTGCAAGAGCGGCCCAGCTCAGGACTGTGGGAGCTACAGAAGATCCAGGCCACCTCCCCTGCCTTCAAGGTCCCATCAAGCCAGCCAAGATCATCTTCTTGTGGTGAAAGTGTAAACAAGGCACCTCGGACTTTCCTGGTGGTCCAGTCATTGAGAATCCACCTGCCAATGCAGGGGACACAGATTTGATCCCTGGTTCGGGAAGATTCCACAGGCCAAGGGACAGCTAAGCCCGTGGGCCACAACTAACTGAACTGGCGTGCCTAGAGCCGTGCTCTGCAATAAGAGAAGTCACTGCGGTGAGAAGCCCACGGACCACAACTACAGAGGAGCCCCCACTCACGGCAACCAGAGAAAGCCTGCACAGCAGCGAAGACCCAGCATGGCCAAAAACAAATAAATTTTTTTTTAAGGCACTCAATCATCACACCAGACTCGATAGGTCAGACCTACCTGCCCAGGACGCCAAAAATCTTTTTCATAAATAATTTTTATTGGAGTAACATTCCCAGCATCTTATTTTCACAAAACCTATCTGCCCTCCTAGGAAAAGTGGCAAAGGACAGTTTTGTGCACCTGTGTGTGAACGATTCTTGAGAAAATAGAGTGAACAAAGACATCTCCTGTCTTTGGGAGAAATATAAATAGGAGAAGGGACTTATCTAGAAGGCAGGGGAGAACTGAATTCAGCAGTCTGGGCTCTTTGCTGAAACACTGGTTTAAGTTTGGCAGAGAAGACCATTGTTTTGAAATAATTTTACTTATTTATTTACTTTTGGCTGCACTGGGTCTTCACTGATGTGCTCGGGCTCTCTCTAATTGCAGTTAGTGAGGGCTACTCTTGGCTGCAGGGCACAGGCTTCTCACTGCAGTGGCTTCTCTTGTTGCAGAGCACAGGCTCTAGATCTTCAGGCTTCAGCAGCTGTGGCTCCCGGTCTCTAGAGCTCAGTCTCAATAGTTGTGGCACACAGGCTTAGCTGCTCTGTGGCGTGTGAGATCTTCATGGACCAGGGATCAAACCCATGTCCTATGCACTGGCAGGCAGATTCTTAACCACTGAGCTATCATGGAAGTCCAGAGATGACCACTTTTGAGGGCAACATTTGGTCCCAGTTCCTTGAGAGAGACAAAGCTTTAAGAAAGACTAAGGGTCCAAGGTGTTCCCTTGCGAAGCCATAACACTGCAGAGGTCCAAATCCCCTGCCAATCACAGCCCAACTAGACCTTCTCTGCTCCCCACCAAATGGGCGCCCCCCCCCCCAGGCCCTAACACAGAGACCTGCATCCTCAGTAGCTCTAGGAAAGCTTCCTGGTCTCCCACAAAAGCACAGATGTTTTAGAGGCAGAAGAGACTGGGGCCCGAGTTATTCTATCTGGGAAATGATTCTATCCCAGAGTCAAAGATCACTGTGACTAAACCTTTGCTGTTGTTGTTTAGTCATTAAGTCATGTCTGACTTGTCATGCAAACAGGACCATGCCATGCAGCTTCTAAAACAAATAACTTACTTTCATTACCATTGTGATTATTATTCATCCTTGACTGTGCA
The DNA here is from genome assembly GCF_019320065.1 of Cervus canadensis. Lineage (NCBI taxonomy): Eukaryota > Metazoa > Chordata > Mammalia > Artiodactyla > Cervidae > Cervus > Cervus canadensis. The sequence continues at coordinate 50,822,578 of NC_057407.1, forward strand.
TGTAAAAACCTGAGAATTTTGACATCACACGGGTATGGATCTGGATGTTTCTATGCCTTGAGCAAGGTGCTGAGCCTCAGTTTCCTTCTGGGTAAAATGCGGGTAGTAACAGCACCTCTTTCAGGGTCACACTGTGAGGGCTTGACTTTGTTAAATGCATGGGAACCACCCAGCCCAGGGCACAGGGAGTGCACCCAATAAAGAACAGCCGCTCTAATTAGTGATGAAATAGCAAGCAAGCAATACTAACAGCGTGAGAGGAATCTGGAGGAAGGAGAAAGATGCTGGCTGAGAAAGGATACCCATTCTCAGGTGAGAACAGCTTTTTTAGTCAGAAGAAAAGGATGACCAAAAACCAGAAAATATGGTCATCTGGCTCTGTGGAAGATGAACCAGGCCAGAATGAAAAGGATGAACAGGCAAGAGAAATGAGGTTGCCTTGCCAAAACGACCTTGAACTCAGGTAGAAGGGTTGGGCCAGCTACAGGAGGCCATGGGAGGCCCCTGAGGAGGTCCAGACTTTGGGCCACCTGTATTCACCCATGGACAGTGACTCACATCCTGGGATGAAAGGGCCCACCTCTGTGGCACCATCCCACCCCCCATCCTCTCTTCAACCTCCTGTCAAGGGGAAGAGCCCAAAGAACATTGTGCTCCCTAAGACTTGACTTATCTGGGGACAGGTAGGATGCTGGGCAGGTTCAAGGCCAGAGCTCCCAGCAGGAGTCTCAGAGATCACAAAACCCTTGAGTCACTGCTTGACCTAAAAGTAATTGCCAGCCAGACGGTGCTTTTCGACAGCACCAGCCCAGGGGGCGAGCGCCGCCTCTTCTCCACTAACTACACAGCTCACCTGGAAACCCTACTCCTGGAGAAGGAGCCCATTTTCCTCCACCTCCAATAAAGAAAAGCCTCTGCATGGGAAGAGAAATGTCCTGCAGACGAGGGTGCTCAGGAGGGGGCCGCCTTGATTAAAGCAGGTTGTTCTGCCAAGAAGCCTTGAATATGCACTCTTGGTTTGGGGCTGTTAGTGCAGCGTGGAGGCAGCAGGCGACATGAATTGCCTTTTATCTAATTGGAAACTCCCACCGAGTTTAGAAGTACTCATTTAGACAGGCAGATCAATAAAAGAAATGGGGAGTGGATGACCGTGGAGATGTTTGGGAATGAGCCGGGCCTCTATACATCTGCTTAATAAAGATAAACTCATCCAGGTTGCCGTACAAACCTGGGCTACCCTCTTGGCTCCAGACGCCAGCATGTACATGAGCAGACGTTTCTCAAGAGCAACAGGCAAGAGACCCCTTCCCTCGCCTTCTCGTCATCTGAGTTCAAGAGCTCTGTTGAAGGGAGAGTAGAAAAAGAAAGCGGGGCCTTTGGACTTTGACTAGGATTATATTAGCACCTTCCCAAAATGGTGAGGGCTTCCCAGGAGGCACTAGTGGTAAAGAACCCATCTGCCAATGCAGGAGAAGCAAGAGACCCAGGTTCACTCCCTGGGTTGCGAGGGTCCCCCTGGAGGAGGAAATGGCACCCCACTCCAGTATTCTTGCCTGGAAGATTCCATGGACAGAGAGGCCTGGCGGGCTATACAGTCCATGAGGCTGTAAAGTGTCAGACATGACTAAGCAACTAGATACCCAAAACATGGTATTCCCTTGACCCAAACTCAAATGGAACCAAACAAAAAGCAGAGATCCACAGGATAGGGATAGAAAAAAGAAAGGAGAGACGAGTGAGGAGAAAGATGAGGCTCTCTTGCCATTTCATAACATTTTATTGTGTATAAACCCCACTACACACTAATGAGTACTGTCTGAGCATCCGTGTTAAGAACTCCCCAGCTGAAACCTTCTTCCCCCTCCTCCCTCTCTTAGTCATCATTGAATTAGGAGCTCAGAAATGTCTTCCTCATTCTCACATCACCACCCTCGTGACCTTTTATCCATCCTTGTCCTTGCTGTCAACCTCCCACCCCCAATCCCCATTCTATACACAGGAGGCTGAAACCCTCATTTCAAACACAAGCTTTTGTTCCTGGCCACAGTATAGCAGCTGAGCCCCTTCAAAGGGAAAAATGCAGTGTGGCTGAAGGTCCAGAAATAGAAGTAGAGTGTGTGTGTGTGTGTGTGTGTGTGTGTGTGTGTGTGTGTGTACACATGCGCACTTGTACGTATATTGGTCTACAGGTATTTCACGTATGCTGGGGAAAATATGATAAAGCTGGGAACCCTGCTTGGAATTCCTGCATCCCTCCTCTGACTGCTGCAGAAGTTTCTCCCTGGGCTGGGGCTACAGGAAGGAACCTGCTGCCTCTTGGCTTTAACAAAGGACTTTCTCTTGCACCATCCCACTGCGAAGGCACAGACTCGTACCTGGGCCAGTTGCCATGGAAATGACTGCAGAGTCACAAATAAGGCGGTATTATGTTCTCTCAGCAGGACCAGAGGAAAGCTGGAAGCTAGAGAGAGAAAGAGGAAGAGGGAGACAGAGCTGGAGAGAAAGAAGGAATAAAAATACCTTCTATCAATAGCAAGCCGGAAGGGAGACACAAACAAAGTGATGCAGTGAAAAGATGATGCTTGAGAGAAAGCAGCCTTCAGACAGGACAGGGGGATGGCATTGTTTCCTTTAAGGGAGGGCTCTCCTGTCACAAAGGAAGGAGGAAACCCCATTCCAAAGGAGCTCATGCACTCCCCTCTCTTTCACTGGCTTTTTCTCTCCCTCTTCATTGGGTAATGTTGCAAAAAGCTAGAAAGGAAGGGTTGGGGGGAGACACACAGACTGAGGCAGGAGGTGAAAGGGAGTCTCAGGAAGTGAATCAAATCATTTCTCTTTTCCTCTCTCCCCACGAAGCAGAAAGGCCCCGCTCTGGTTCTCGACAGAAAACTTCAAGCCTCTTGATCTGTGACCCTCTTATCCATACACCCTTCAGGATCCCAGCACTCTTATTAAAAGTTTTCTCCTGAGCCCAGTGCCTCTGAAGAGAGAGGGATCCATTGTCCTCCCAAGGTCACTTGTTCATTCGAATCTTCATCAGTTTCCTTGCTGTGGATGCAAGTGTGAGCATCAAGGCCCAGATTCAGACTCAAGGAGCTAATGAGAAGCACCAAGCTTATTCCAGCTAAACTATAAGACTTTCAATAAGGCAAGGAACTTTCAAATTCTCCCTCAGCCACTCTTTTTTTTTTTTTATAGATGTGTAAGTATAGATTTCAACAACACAATGCTTTCGACAAAACACAAAAAAGTTTCCTGTGATCTCTCAATCCATTATCAAAATAAGCAGATTTTTTAAATTATTGCAATCTTTCACACTTTCTCTGAGCCTCATTCTTTTTGTGGTGGCCAGGACAGTTAGCTCTGCCTTAGTCTGGAGTCTAGAAAGACTGAGAAACTTCCTCTGTAATGCTGTTTGAGTAGCAGTGAAAGTCTTGCCAACTAAAATGTTCTCCCTTATCAACTAATATAGGTGCCTAAAACCCCGCATTTGTGTATCCCTTTCTGTCTTCAAAAGGTCTATTCAAAAAGTCAGAAGTTAGGACAACCTTCCCTAACTTTTCAGTGGGAATGTGTTCTCAGATTAGCTTCCTGAGTGGTGCTAGTGGTTAAAAAAAACAGGGGATTGTAAGAGACTCAGGTTCAATCCCTGGGTCAGGAAGATCCCCTGGAGGAGGGCATGGCAACCCACCCCAGAATCCCATGGACAGAGGAGCCAGGTGGGCTACAGTCCATAGCATCACAAAGAGTCAGACGTGATTGAAACAATTTAGCACAAGGAAATGAGATATGGGATGCACAAATTCTGCTGCATACAACAGTGGACAGATAGGAGTATTTCTGTCCCCCACTATACGCATCAGAATTTATTCATCAGAATGCTCACATCTGCCCCTTTAGAGTCAAGGAAATGATAATATTTGTCCCTAAGGTATCAAGCTGCTCACTCCTGGGTCCTCCCAGGATGGGACCAGGAGTAGTTTCAGTCAACACGGAAGCACCAAGAGTTTCCAAACAGCTGAAAGATCATGAAGTTCTTTGCCCCTCTCTATAAAGTTTCCCTGGCTTGACACAGTGACTCCAAGCTCCTCAGGATCCCCACCCTAGTCTATTTATTTCCCTCCATTGCGGAGTGGGAGATGAAGTGGTGAGCCTTGATCTAACTCAGAAGGTCAACAGCAGGGTCTCGGGGAGGATCTAAGGCAGACAGTCAGTAGCCAGCTTTACTAAACCCTCAGTTAAGGTCTTAACTGAGCAACAGCAGCACAGAGAAATTACCTTTCTGATTGGGACTGGTAATAATTCAGTCAATCAAAACTTTAGCTAGGGACTTCCCTGATGGTCCAGTGGTTAACACTCCACACTCTCAATGCAGGGGGCCCAGGTTCGATCCCTGGTCGGGGAACTAGATCTCACATGCTGCAACCAAAGTTCACAAGTCACAGTGAAAGATCCCTTAGGCCACAACAAAGATCAAATATCCTGATGCTGCAACTAAGACCCAGCACAGCCAAATAAATAAATATTTTTTTAACTTAGCTAAAGCAGGGAATTGCTTTTTAAGAAGTGACAGATAACATCCTAAATAGTTCATTGTAACTTAAAATATAAACATGCTTTTTTCCTGCTAACTTTTAATGTGGAGCTAAGATGTTTTCTTTGAATATGAGAACACTGATAAAAGTTCTCCATCAATTTCTTCAAAAGCCACATTCACAATTCACATCTACAATTTCCAGTTTCCATTACTCTCAAGCAAAGTAAAATTTTAAGGACAATTATGAGGTAATCTGAACACACAATCCTTCCAAATTGTTTTGTATTTCTGCAGTCATTTATAGTTGTCTCACCCACACCCAATTCAATAGCAATTTTTTATCAACTCACATTTATTGAGTCTTTTCAAAGCATGCAATTTTGTTTTCATAGAAATAGCTCTTTTCATACTCAATGTTCATTGGTTTACATAATATTTAATTAAATTATGGATTGATGTAGTGAACTGGTTTAGTCGAGGTTTGTTAAAAGAGGCCCCACTGTTATTTTTTCTCTGAAAGCAAATTCTCCTCCTAAGGAGTTTGCCTGAAATTGACCTTCAAAAAAAAAATCACATTTTAAATATCAGAGGTCAATTATTATACATCGAGAACTCTTTGTGCAACAAATAAGAAAACAGTTTCTCAGGAAACAGAAATAATTGAGGTAAGGTAGACCTCTGGCATGAGAGGAGGTCACCAAAGCCTCTCCCTGAAAGCAACTAAAGTACAGAACGCTATTAACCGCTATTTCAGGACCCTGGACAGCAACTGAAAGCAAACAATAGAGATTGATTCCTCAAAAACCGTGCTTTCGGAGAAGAACAGTTGGAATCTACAGCATATTTTCCCAGGGCTGATCCCATCAAGCTCCCTCACCCTCTCAGATCAGTTGTTAGTTAGAACTAACTAACTCAGATAGTTAGTTCTAACAGGCGGAAGAGACTGGATGACCAGCAGCCTCACTGCCAGAAAGGGATGGTTTAGTTTGGAGCTAAAGATGAAAACCTGGTGCTCAGTGAATGACAGGCAGCAATCTCAGTGGTGACCAAACAAGAAAGGTCAGTCATTACAACAAGGTGGTGATTCTATTTGGTGCAAACATCAGCCTAGAGGACTAGCCAGAAATTTAATAGGGAAATGCAAGAAGTGAGCACTCACGGAGGTACCTTATAACCGTTCCACCTATCTCCGGCTGACCTAGAGTTGGTGGACATGTGTGGGGAGCATGGGGGCGGGGGGGGGGATGGGACCAGAGGGAGGCTTATGAAGAACAAAAGCCAGAGCATCCTTAAAACAGCACACAGATCCATCTGCATCGGGTAGAAACCTGTCTGGCTAAAAGTGTGTAAACACAGTCTCTGAATAATCACTTGCTGGCCACTAAATCATGCAGACACAAAAACAAGACCTGGGAAACCAAGCTTAGAAATAATACAGTAATACGTTCATTTACTGTTATACTCATATATGTTTTTTTAAGTGAGAAAATACAGCCACATACCACAAATGAGATAGACTTCATATGAAAGTTACTAAACAAACAAAAACCCTGAAGGGGAAAATTCAGAATCCAGTTTTGCTACTATATAGTACCTAAAATTTCAAGGTTTCAACAAAAAAATGATAAGACATAAAAAGAAATAGACAAGTGTGACCCACATGTAGGGAAAAAGCAGATAAAGATAAGCTATATTTATTAATTTATATATATATAATTAATTCACTATAATTTATTAAATTATGAATTATGTGCTATCGTGAGTGAGGTGTCACCAAATAATAAAATATAAACTTTCACTTGAAATTTAATTATCAGCTTTATGTGAAATAGAATGGTGTGGATTCCTATAGTCATATACATAATGTGAAGAATACTTTGAGCTAGATATTTGGAACTCTATAAACTCTGCAAGAAAATTAAAATGAAACCAACACTTTCTTTCCTTGTGAGTTTGTTACCCTGGTTTTTTTCAAGTATTTTTATTTCTGTACTTTCAAACTCTAGACCTAGATTTTTTTTATAACCTGACTGAAAGTCAAAGATATATACACACTCCTACAACGAGCCTCCCTTGGAAAACACAAGAAGATTAAACAGATTGTGAAATAAAAGCCCCATGTGTGCCAAACATGTGGGTGTATTCACTTCTTAATTTGGCATAACCGACACAATTTTGTCTAAGGTACAATTTCAGTGTGGGGAAAATACCAATGAGAACTTCAAAGATATTCAGTACATTCTCATCAGTTGACTAATAGTATTTCTTATGCTTTCTGTTGCCTTCAATAGGAAGACTTCAACTTTCTTTATAGTGTGTGTTGGCAAAGAAGAGAATATATTCTAATTACACCCAACAGAAGCTTTGAGACCTGAAGTGGGCATCCAGATAGCGCTTCAAGGGCCAGTGCAAAGCTCAGGCCTATCCACCCAGAGGTCTCCCCAAGAGGCACAGTGGCTGACCAGTCTCTAGTCAGCTTCTCTCATTTTTTTTATTGGAGGATAATCTCCAATAAATATAAGCAGCTCATATAGCTCAATATCAGAAAAACAAACATCCCAATTTTAAAAATGGGCAGAATACCTAAACAGACACTTCTCCAAAGAAGACATACAGATAGTCAATAAACACGTGAAAAGATGCTCAACATTTCTCATTATTAGAGAAATGCATGTCAAAAATACAATGAGGTATCATCTCGCACCATCACTCAGTTTCTCTTTACTAACAACCCCTGATGATGCCTTGTGGACCTGGCCCACACCCTGTCCCCTTCCACAGCATTCCTGCAGAGAATGACTCCCTACTCCTGCCTGAGACCTGGGCATGTGCACCAGTCCCCAGGCTGACTTCCTCCCAAGCCTACCAGTTGTAGCATCCTTCTACAACTGCTGATAATTCAACTACAGTAGAGAAAAAGTTTCTCTTCTGTGATTTATGATGAATGATGAAGACTGTTCTAAAACACAAAACTGCCAGGCAAATGGTTAAGAACACACTCATTTGTAAGCAGATCAAGAACATCCATTTGAATTCCAAAAGTCAAAGTACTCGCATCAAATGAGTCTCATGGAACCATTAAAGGAAGTCTGGCAGCTCTCTATCAGCCATCAGGAATGCCTGCAAGTTGGAAAACTCAACTTTTTAACAGATGTCTCATGATTTGGAGTGCTGACCCAGGTGGGCCCCACCCACAGCTCTAGGCAACAGCTATGTGCCTCTGCAGAGCCCCTAATATTCGGTCAAACAACCACCCGTCTGGGTATAGAGCCACTAGGGCTAATAAAATAACTACACTGGTGAATGAGAGCCTCCCCCCCGCCCCGCCCTCCACACATGGGCTACCCAGTCTTCTGCTTGCCAGCCTCATGAACCACTTAAGTCCAGGAAAGTGAAAAGTGAAAGTGAAAGCCGCTAGGTCATGTCTGACTCCTTGCAACCCCAAGGACTATACAGTCCATGGAATTCTCCAGGCCATAATACTAGAGTGGATAGCCTTTCCCTTCTCCAGCGGATCTTCCAAACAGAGGGATCGAACCCAGGTCTCCCACATTGCGGATAGATTCTTTACCAGCTGAGCCACAAGAGAAGCCCAAAGATATTGGAGTGGGTAGCCTATCCCTTCTTCAGCACATCTTCCCAACCCAGGAATAGAACCAGGCTGTCCTGCATTGCAGGCAGATTCTTTACCAACTGAGCTATCAGGGAAACCCTTAAGTCCAGGAAGCTCTCGGAAATCTCTTGAGCCATCAAGCAAGCAGTCATCTCCACATGAAGAAAACTTAAATATGCAACCTAGATCCATATTTTACTGAAATCCCCATGTTCCATTCAGAGCCCTCCTGGTTCCCCGAAACCACTAAAGCAAATCCTAACAAACCCCAGGGCAATGACACCTGGGTCACTTCATCCAAGTTTCTACCTTTCCTCCACAAACCTTTGTGGTAGGGTGAATTTACATGGGCATCTCTAAAAGCAAATGTTTCATAATTTTCAGATGTCTTTACAACTCCCATTTCAAATATTCTCTGAGAAGAATAAATTGCATTCATTTGCAGATGGAACTTGTAAAAAGCTTTAATTGCTTAAGTTCATTGGATTCCCAGGCAGGAAGAGGTATGTCTGGGAGACAAGCCAAGCAGGAGGCCCATCCCTGGCCTCCTCCACTCCTGCCATGAGTTCCTTCATCAGGGACTGAACCAGGGACCCCTTCAATGGGAACGAAAAGTCTTAGCCACAGGACCACCAGGGAATCACAGATTTTAATTGCCACAAAAAATTTCATTCTATGGACATCCTGCAGTAATTGACTTCATTTCATTACACAAGCAATATATGAAGTACATATTTAAAAAGAGAAAATAAGAAATAAGAATCACGCATTCTGCCAACACCAAGTTAGCATATTGGTAATTGCCTCTCTAGATTTTTTTAAGAACACAAAAGTACAAATAAAGATAAACATGGATTCTACTATGTTTCTTACTTTGTCATCTTAACAACCACAACATTGTTGATCAGCTATACTCTAATATGAAATAAAAAGTTTAAAGGTAAAAAATTTTAAAATAATGTATACTAAATGTTTTTTATTTCTAATACTTGTTTTTCTTTGCTATTATTTTAGTTAATTATCATATTTCATTGCATGGATAGACTACACTATCCTTTTTCAGATATTTAACTGGCTTCAATTAATAGCCACTATTAACAATGTTCCATCTTTATACATAAATCTTTACATGCATATTTGATTCATTTACAAATAAAAAATCCTAGAAATGATAGTGTCAAAGAAGACTTTTCATTTGTTAAGTATTCTAGGTCATACTGCCCAACCATCCTTCCAAAAAATGACTCTCAAATCTGCCATCAACAGTACTCAAGTGCTCACTTTCTCACCTCTTAAACAACTCTTAACATTATGTTCAAAATTTTTTTCAATCTGATTGCCAGAATAAGGTCTTTCACTATTTGAATGTGCATGTGTTTACCAAAAAGACTGAGTTTTTTCAAACTTTTCTTATTATTAAAATCATCCAATTTATTGTTAGGTTGTCCATCTTCTTCTTGTTAGATTATACATCTCTTTTTGATTGAAAGACATTACCATTCTATCTTGCATATCACACTCCTTTGTCATTTGCCTGCTAAATTTTTATGGTTTCTTTTTTTAGTATTTCTGTAATAAAAAATAAATTTCAGGACTTTGGGTTCTGGAGACATGGTAGACTAAGGCCTTCTCCCAGCTCCACTCAATACAACCCACATAGAAATTATAGATCAAAAGAATAAATTTAAATATACAGCTTAAGTTAAAAGACAAGAGCAATTCCTTGGTGCCAAAAGCAAAGTAGGATAAAACCATGTGCCAATGCCATGACACTTGAGAGGCATGTCAAACTGAACACAGGCCTTAAGGATCTTGTATTTTAATAGTTACATAAGAATGGGTGATAAGCTTTAAATCCGCAGAGAGCAAAAGCAGGAATTATTCCCTGATACCAGACCATGGAAAAACTGCTAACTTCATAAAAGAGAAGACTGGCTCTCAAATGAAAAGGCACTCTGTAGCAACTCTTTCACAATCCATCATCCATGAAACTGCCACAAGAGGAAAGAAAGAAAAACTAAGAAAAGGTTTTGCTGAAAATGTGCTCACAATCCAAAATTACAAACCACACTCACTATTCACTGTTACAGCATACAGAAAAAATGGGCACAATTGAACTTGTGATAAAGAGCAGTCTTAAAAGACTCCTGGATTATTATCTTTTAAATGACTAAAAAGATAGAAGAAATACAAATCTACAAAAATAGAAAAATATGAAAAAAATCATTGGCAAATGAACTTTTAGAAACTAAAATTTTACTGTACATGATCAACATAAGACTAAACATAACTGAAAAGTTAATTAACTGGAGGAGAGATGAAGAAATTAATGAGACAAAGAGGCAGAGAATATCTAATAGAACTTTTTAAAAGGAGAGTGGAAAACAAAAGTAGGGACTTCCCTGGCAGTCCAGTGGTGAAGACACTGAACTTCCACTGCAGGGCCTATGGGTTTGATTCCTCGTTGGAGACCTAAGATCCCATATGCCAGGTGGCACAGCCAAAAAAGGAAAAAAGTCACATTTTAAGAGATAATAGATGAGACTCTTCTAGAATTAATGAAAGGCATGAATCTTCAGTTAAAGTATAATGAGCTCTAAAAATGATACATTTTTAAAACCCTTCCCATAGGCTCATATAATGAAACTAGAACATCAAAGTCAAAATCAAACGCCATAAAAGAGACTTGAGGGGAAAAACAGATGATCTATAAGAACAAAGAACAATAATTAAACTGACAGCAGACTTCTCACCAGTGACAACAGAAGCGAGAACACAATTAACTAAAACCTTTAAATGACTAAGTGAAATTATATATCACCCCAGAATTCCATATGCGGCTTATACATGCCTCAAGGAGGAGGGAGAAATAGTCACTTTCAGATGAAGACTGAGCTTTACATATCATAACAGAAAAGTAAAAAAAGTAAAGTGAAAGTGCTAATCGCTCAGTTGCGTCTGACTCTTTGTGACCCCATGGACTAGACCACCAGACTCTTCTGTCCATGGAATTCTCCAGGCAAGAATACTGGCGTGATGCCTGCTTCCACAGACATTACGGTTTAGTTTCTGTTGGCTGAGTTTACGCTGTGATCCCACCATCTAGTCCTATCCAGTTCCATCTTTTAGGGAGGGGTCCTCATCACCTTCACTGACCCATTCCAGAATCTCTGGAGTTGTCCTTGAAATAGTCACTCAGTCGTGCCCGACTCTTTGTGACCCCATGGACTTCAGCCCTCCAGGCTCTTCTGTCCATGGAATTCTCCAGGCAAGAATACTGGAGTGGGTAGCCATATCTATTAAAGGGAGTAATAAAGGGGGAAAAAATGAACCCTAAGACAAGGAGGAAAGAAGCAAGGATAGTAAGAAAAGGGGTAAATAAATGAGTAAAATTATGCAAGCATTGAATGAAAAAATAAAAGGAGTAACAATAGGAAGGACTTATTTGGAGGACTGAAAACAAGTAGAACTAAAATTCTATAAAAAAGAAACATGGGCATGGGGAAAGGAAAGATCAGAATTAAAATGTTCTAAAGTCCTTGAATTATTCAGGATAAGATTATTGTTGTAGCTATTGTTTTAATTAACTATGCATGTTAAAAATTAAAGTGTAACCAATAAAAGAATAGAAATAGAATGAATAAATTTCAAAAACAGTTGAAGCTAAAAAGGGCAATAAAGAATATTTTATTAACCTAAAAGAAAGCAGGGAAGAAAAACAGCAGAGAAAAAGCGTGGTAAATATAAAGCAAAAAATAAGATGGTTGGTATAACTTCAAACAGATTCATAATCTTATAAATTAATCAGATTAAATGTATTAAACAGAAATCCACTGCTTGAATACTTATCCATTTGGCCATATGCTATTTACCAAAGATTCATCTGAAACATAATGACATATAAATGTTAGAAGTCTATGAATGGGAAAAGATATGCTGGGCATATTCAACTAAAAGAATGCTGGTATAACAACATGAGTATCATAAAAGGAAGACTAAACAAAAAAATACAGATATAGAGACATACTTATTTAGACACAGTTGTTATCATTTACATAAGGATAAAAGGGGCAGTTCACAAGTAAGAGTAACAACTCACACTTACAATGTGCCAGACATTATTCTAAGTGTTCTTTAATTTCATTTTAATTTATTTATTTATCTGTGCCAAGTCTTAGGATCTGCAATCTTTGTTACGGCATACAGGATCTCTTTAATTGCTGCATGTGGGATCTAGTGGCTAGACCAGGGATTGAAACTGAACCCCCTGCATGGGGAGTGTGGAGTTGTAGCGACTGGATGGGGGGAGTCCCTTTAAGTGCTTTTTATATGTATTAATTTATTTACTCTTCACAATGATCCCCAAAGCATCGCCCATTATACAGATGAGAATACTGAATTACAGGAAAGATCCAGAGCTCGTCAACAATATAGTCACCATTCAAACCCAGCCAGTCTGGATCCAGGGTCTAAATCCTGCATTTTTTGCTAACAGCATGACTTCAAAATATATGAAGCACCCATTTACAGAACTGCAAAGAAAATTAGCAAATCCACAATCATAACAGAAAATTTAATATGCATGCCTCAGTATCTAATTAAGCTAATAAAAAATTAGTGAAGATATAGAACACAGTTAAAATACTTGACTTACTGGCTCTATATAAGGCATCATTCCCAACAATTAGAGAATACATATTCTTTTCAGGCAGCATGAAACATTTATAAAAATAGATCACATGAAAGGTTGCAAAGCCATTCGCTCTATAAATCCCAGAGAATGAAAAGCACAGAGGCCATGATCTCTAACTACAGTGCAATTAAATTACAAATCAATACCAAAAAGATAACCCCAAATAACCCATATATTTGGAAATTCTGAAACAGACTTTAAAGTATATTAATGGTCAAAGGACAAATTGCAATGTACATAATAAAATCTTTAGAAAAAATGATGACAAAAATACTGCATATCCAAAGTTATAGAAGTACTAAGAAAATGGTGATTTTATATTCTTAAAAGTCTATATTAGAAATAAAGGAAGATTAGAAATTAATGAGCTTCATTGTGCAACTGGTTCCAAATTGGGAAAGGAGTATGTCAAGGCTGTATACTGTCACCCGGCTTATTTAACTTATATGCAGAGTACATCATGAGAAATGCTGGACTGGATGAAGCACAAGCTGGAATCAAGGTTGCTGGGAGAAATATCAATAACCTCAGATATGCAGATGACACCCCTTACGGCAGAAAGCAAAGAAGAACTAAAGAGCCTCCTGATGAAAGTGAAAGAGGAGAGTGAAAAAGTTGGCTTAAAGCTCAACATTCAGAAAACAAAGATCATGGCATCTGGTCCCATCACTTCAAGGCAAATAGATGGGAAACAATAGAAACAGTGACAGACTTTATTTTCTTGGGCTCCAAAATCACTGCAGATGGTGACTGCAGCCATGAAATTAAAAGATGCTTGCTTCTTGGAAGGAAAGTTATGACCAACCTAGACAGCATATTAAAAAGCAAAGATATTACTTTGCCAACAAAGTAATGTCTGTCTAGTCAAAGCTATGGTTTTCCCAGTAGTCATGTACGGATGTGAGAGTTGGACTATAAGGAAAGCTGAGCGCTGAAGAATTGATGCTTTTGAACTGTGGTGTTGGAAAAGACTCTTGAGAGTCCCTTGGACTGCAAGGAGATCCAACCAGTCCACCCTAAAGGAAAGCAGTCCTGAATATCCTTTGGAAAGACTGATGTTGAAGCTGAAACTCCAATACTTCGAGCACCTGATGCAAAGAACTGACTCACTGGAAATGACCCTGATGCTGGGAAGGATTGAAGACGGGAGGAGAAGGAGATGACAGAGGATGAGATGGTTGGATGGCATCACCGACTCAATGGACATGAGTTTGAGTAAACTCCAAGAGTTGATAACGGACAGGGAAGCTGGTGTGTCGTAGTCCATGGGATCGCAGAGTCAGACATGACTGAGCAACTGAACTGAACTGATTGTGCAACTAAAGAGAGAAAAATTCAAGAAGCTATAAAGGAGGGAGAGATGATACAGTAAGAGTAACTAATACAATACAAAAAAAAAAAAAAAAAAAAACACTTCTCATAAGTTGTTTTTAGAAAGTTTTATAAAGTTTGTCCTGAGGAAGAAGAGTACACGTCACTTCAAACCCAAAGCTGGGAGGTCAGGATCTCCACTCACCACTGTGTGACCCACTGCCAGGTTCCTTAATCTCTCTGGGAGTTTGTGCATCTATAAAATCAGTCAGTTAGGGACTACCCTGGGGGTGCAGTGGTTAAGACTCCACAGCCCCAGTGCAGGGGCCCTGGTTCGATCCCTGGTCGGGGAACTAGAGCCCACATGCTGCTACTGAAGATCCCACATGCTGCAACCAACCCCCAGTGCAGTCAAATAACTAAAATAAATAAGAAAAATAAGAAAATAAAATTAGATCAACTCAGAAACTTTGCTCTTCCAACACTCACAGAGATTTTTACTAAGAAGAATATATATGGAATCGCAAAGCAAATGGCCATTATAGGAGAAAAGTCTTTGGTCCTGATGCAAACAATATGAAAAAATATAACCAGAAAGTGAAGAAACACATCCTGTGGGCAGCTTCCCCCTTGGCACCACCACAGCTAGGAAAATGTTAGCAAATTCCCAACTGAGTGAGGAAACCACGTTTATTCAAAAAGCCTGCTCCTGGAGAATTCATAATTCCCAGCTGTAGAGGTTCTAAGACTATTGGGTCCATGTGAGTGTGAAATCCCAAAAGAATGGGAAGTTTAGGACATGCACAGTAAAGAATAAACACTCAAAAATATTTTTGAATAAATGAACTAAGATGAATATGCAAGGTAATGCATGAAAGGAAGTGCTGATCCAGATTTCAGGATAAAGACAGTTTAATTAATCACTCAGTTCATTTGTTTAAAAAAAAAAAGAAAAAGTTGGACTAAATGCCTAAGAGCCTACGGCTTTAAATTAGATTAAATCGTGGCTGACAATGATGGATACATATCCTGATTAACTAGAAAAATGGACTTCGGTCTTTCCCATGTGCCTGTGGGTATTAGGGCAGGAAGGGGCCACAGACATCACAGATAGTGTGAATACAGCCCCGAAGTTTCTTATGACCTCTCTACCTAGAGAATGACAGATTGAGTAGAATCCACACTTTGAGAAAAAGACCCTGACCATGCGGACAGGTTATTTGAAAAGTGGAATGTGCTCTCACTCTCTTTTATCTTTTCAGAGTTGCAGGGACCTCTTCTTTATTTTATTTGAGTATGGTAGATTTACAGTGTTGTGTTAGCTTCCGGTGTAGAGCATAGTGAATCACAGTTACACATACATCCACTCTATTTTAGATCATTTTCCCATGTAGGCCATTATATAGTATTAAGTAGGATCCCCTCTGCTATACGTGCATACTCGGTCACTAAGTCACGTCCAACTCTTTGTGACCCTATGGACTGTCGCCTGCCAAGCTCCTCTGTCCATGGAATTTTCCAGGCAAGAATACAGGTCCCCATTATGAGTACATCATAGCATCTAATTTGATCTGTGTTAAGTCAGGTTTGTGATAGGTCTTGTTTTTAAAAGAATGAGAAGGTAAATGTGTTCTAGTAGCACTGAAGTTAATCAATGCCCTGTTACACAGATTGGGGCACAGGTGTGCAAAAAGGTCCCAAATGGTCAGTCTATAATCTTAAACTCATAGAATAATGACCAGCATTAAAAAATGTAGGAACCTTATAACTTCCCTGGTGGTCCAGTGGTAAAGACTCCATGCTTCCAATGTTGGAGGGCACAGGTCAATCCCTGGTTGGGGAACTAAGATCCCACATACCATGCGGCAAGGTCAAAAAAAATTCTTTTTTAATTTTTTTAAATAAATAAATATCGGAACCTATACAGAGTGAAAAGTGGGCCTCCTGTCCTTTGCAAAAACATGAGGAAGCCCAAGTCAACCCACAAAACTAAGCTAAGGGGGCTCATCTTCTGCATGACTTACACATGGGTGTCCTTCCAGGCCAGACCACTCCCCAGCTGTCCCCAGTATTAACCATGGGGAGAGAAGCCCAGTTCCTCGTACCCTTAATGCTTTCCCTATGTCAGCACTCCCCTCATTACGTGTGAGCTAATGTTAGAACGGAACATTTGGGGCAGATCGAGAAGAATAAATTTGACAGTTTTCAGTTTCCTGTCTAAGACCAGAACTGGAAAGTCAGAAAAAGTCTCCAGGGAAGAAGGCTGTGTAATTGTTTTCGAGACGGTGTGGCAGCCTCCTGGAGACTTAACCATTTAAGAGGACATCTCCTATCGCTTCTATGAGGAATCTAAAATAAGACACAAGTGAACATATCTAAGAAACAGACTCGATGGACATAGAGGACAGATTTGTGGTTGCCGAAGGGGGTTGGGGGGGAGGGATGGAGTCGAAGTTTAGGACTGGCAGAGGTAAACTAATACATATATTAATAGAATGGATAAACAACAAGGTTCTACTATATAGAACAGGGAACTATATTCAATATCCTGTAATAAACCATAATGAAAAAGAATGCGTATATATATGTGTATAATTAATCACTTTGTTATGTGCCAGAAATTAACTTGCAAATTAACTGTATTGCAATAAAATTTTAAAAAATAAATAAAACAGGCCTTGGTCATGCCAAGCCTTCCTGAGCACTCAATCTACAAACAGGTCAGTTCATCTGGAACGTTAAGCAGGGGTCAAAGCTTTGGGCATGCCACCCACTGCCCCTTCCAGAAGCCCGAGAGAGGACCAGCTGCTTCTTAGTGACCTGGGTCTTGGTTGAGAAATGGGTCCATCTTTTCCTTTATGAGTTTGTCTCTCTCTTGCTTCCTGCCAGCTTTGCCAGCTCCTCGAGAGGAGGGCTCTCTCTGCCCAGTGATACACCATCTCCTCTGAAATTTAGCCAGGCCAGCCAGAGCAAACAAGATCCAGGATTTCCTCATCCAAGGGAGAGAGAAGATAAGAACTTAAAAACTGTCTCCTTCAATAAAGCCCATAAGTCAACAGTTCCCTCAACATCCCTTCAAAATGCTGGAAACTAACTTGGATTCGTTTTTACAAGGCTCATCTTCTAATGCTAAGAAAAAAAATCCAAGTGTGAAAACACAAAAGAAGGATGCTTGTTTGTGTCTCTGAGGCTCTCACTCAGCCTTCCTCCCTCCCCACCCCTTTTATCTCCAGATGTGTGCTGGGCAGCCAGCGCAGCTCCAAATTCCACGGGGTCATGTATTTTTTAAACGTCGATCTTTAAAGGGCATCACTGCCAACGGTTCAGTCGCATTGCGGGCATTTAATTACGTAAATGAAGCACACTCAAAGAAATGCATGTTGGGCTTTTTTTGTTTGCTTCTTTCCACAACTCCACTTCAATTTGTATTTTTCCCCTTCTAATTGAAATTAATTTCCCTTGCTGTTTTGTGTTACAAAACACCTGGATGGGGTTATTATTCTGGAAAGGTAATTATAAAATCAGAAGGCTAAGCATGAGGCAGATTTCCTAAATCGCAGGTGGCAGTGGCAGCAAGCACCGATGGAAGGGAAAATGTTCACAAATGCAGGTGAAATACTCTTGCAAAAAAAAAATCCCCCAAGGGCCTAGCAATGTCCCCAAATCAGTTGATCTCTGAAGGCTTCAGTTGGGACACACTGTCTCCCTGTAGGACTAATGTACGCATTCCCCCAACTGCGTGGAGGAGAGCTCCCGGCAGGCCACGCTCAGCTCTCAGGCCCCTATGGCGACTGCCTTGCCCACGGTCACGTATACTTTTGAGAGCAGCTGACTCCACTGGCCGATCCTTCTGAACCTTCTCATCCAATCTTGGGACAACTCTGAGGGGCGATCCCAGCTTCAGAGCTACCTAAGGCACCATCCTGGGGATCACTGATACTTCATCACAGCTCAGCTTCCCCCTCCAGCCAGTCCTGCTCCTGCCCTTCCACAGGTGTGGATTCCAAGAGCACTCGCTAGAAAGCCCCCGGCATCAGTCAGCAGCAGGACAAGCTTCCCAGGGAGCCCTCTTTCCCTGCAGAGGGGAGACAGAGATGGATTTAAAAAAAAAAAAAAAAACTGACCTGACATTCATGGCATCTTCCAATCAAGATGGATTCACTTATTCCATGGCTAAGAGTTTTTTAAGACCCATTAGTACCAGTTCACTAATGGCTGCCTACATTGGCCCCAGCCTAAAGTCCAAGAAAAAAACAGATGACAGCCCTGGGAAGTCATCAGGAAAAGGAAAGCTAATTGGCAGCATGTAAGAATAGCCTCAAAAGCAGTCACATCTTTTGACCCAATAAATCACACTTTCTATGGCACATGCTTGGATCCCATCTAGTTTCCCAAATTACTGGAGGCGGCTTACAAGAGTGCTTATTATTCAGCAAATCAAACTAAATAATCAACAATTTGAGACAAAATAAAGACAACATAAAGGCAGGAATAAGGTGAGTTTGCAAAAGTCACTGTAAGAAGAGGCCAGATAAAGGCCTTTAGAGTTCCCCATTCCCATGCAGGCAATTCACACAGACAATACTAGACCAAACACAAAATGTACATCCTGCATTGAGACAGAAATAGCTCCTTCTCTAGATGTCCTGCTATTAAATTCTCCATTGGTATACATAAAATGAAAAAGCAACAAGTCTTCGGGACACCTTATTGTGTATGAAGGACCTGGTGGATAACTGAGTCTGCTGAGGTTTTATGTTGTTCCGTTGCCCAGTCATGTTCGACTCTGCAACTCCATGGACTGCAGCATGCCAGGCCTGTCTGTCCCTCACCATCTCCCAAGTTTGCCCAAATTCATGTCCATGTCCCCCTTCATGGATCACTGCCTTATCGTGGTGAAGGGGCTTGCATAACTCAAAGAAGCTATGAGCCATGTAGGGCCACCCAAGACACATGGGTCTTAGCAGAGAGTTCTGACAAAACGTGGTCTGCTGGAAGAGGGAATGGCAAACCACCCCAGTATACTTGCCATGAGATCCACATGAACTGTATAAAAAGGACAAAAAGATATGAGGTTTTATACCACTGCTAAAGATGATCTGACTTTGGGAAGAACTCCGGCTGGTAAGCAACACCGTATTGCGTATCATCAACGAAAACAAGAGGGTGGCTGAGAAGTGGCTAAGCTGCTTCAGAGGCTGTGGCCTGAGGAAGCGCAGGAAAGCTAGAGCCTCCTCTCCCCAGGGGGCTAAGAGCAACACGCCAAACACAACTCAGAGTCATTTTAGAGGAACCAGAACATAAACAATAGGGTCCCGCCGCAGAGCACAGGAACTGGATTCAATGATCATCCATTCAATGATTATCCTATGATAAACCAGAACAGAAAAGAATATAAAAGAAAGAATGCATATATGTGTATCACTTTGCTGTACAGACAAGTTGGTACAACATTGTAAATCAACTCTTCTTCAACAAAATTTTTTCAATAAAAAAATAAATAGAGAGACCCAGAACAAGTTGGTCTAAGCTGTGGTGGTCCCACTGCATCCAAGAATAAAATGGAGAAATTCTAAAGGAGTGGAAGACTTGTACACTTGTCTTAGCTCTGGCTGCTCTGACAGAATCCCATACGCTGGGTGCTTACACAGCAAACCTTTATTCTCACTGTTCTGAAGGCTGAAAAGTCTGAGATGTGGTTCTTGATGAGGGTCCCTTTCCTGGGACATAGGAAGAGAAAACAGGCTGCCTTCTCTCCCCACAAGGGCACCAAACCCGTCATGAGGGCTCCACTCCCATGACCTGGCACACACATAACTACCTCCCAAAGGCCTCAACTCCACATACCATCACACCGGCAGCTAGAGCTTCGACATATGAATTTTGGAGGGACACAAGCATCGAGTCCATGATAATATCCTTTGAGCAATCCTAAAACACCAGGCCTTTGACAAGATTTGGGCAGCCGAGTTTCCAGTTACATTTTCTGCCAAATGACTGGAGAGCAAATGCCATCTGTCTGGGCAGAGCCCTGGGCACTGACATCAGGAGACATGTGGGTGAGCTTGGAGGTTCCAAGAAGAAGTGCATCTGGCTAAGAAAGGGCTCTCCCTTCTCCCAATTTTCCCAGCGTGAGAATGAATGGGCAAGCAGGTCATTCATATATTCGGTCATGGAGTTCTATGTCACAGTGATTCTTGGTCTCAAAAAAGCTTTGTAAGCCAGAATTACAAATTGTTAAACATGGACTTTAATGTTATTTATTTAGTGCTATTGATTAAGAACTTTAAGGTTATCGATGTATCCTTTAAGAAATCCTCCTAATGTTATTTAATGTTATTGATTCAGAACTTTAATGTTATTGATGTTAAACATCAGTAAAGCACCTATAACCCATAGATTATTGAATTTTTACCTCTAGGAATGTATCTTTTAAGAAATCATCCTAAATGTCACAAAATAATGTACACAAAGACATTCATTATGGGTTATAATAATGATAATTTGGAAACAACTTGAATAACCTTCAATTGAGGAACACTTAAGTAAATAAAGTATTAGTAAGCAAGAACAGTCAATAACAACTATTAGTTACCAAGTATGCTATACTGTTTAGTAAAAAAACAAAACAAAACTTACAATGAAAATTGCATTTACTATAGAGACAAAATTGTTTTAAAAGTTAACAAAATCCATGCACATAACAATGATTAGAAGGAGGACTTCCCTCATGGTCCAGTGGTTAAGATTCCACCCTCCCAATGCACAAGGCCCGGGTTTAGTCTCTGGTCAAGAACTAAGATCCTGTACACCTCTCAATGTGGTAAAAAAGAAAAAGACTTAAAAAAAAATAATAGTAATACTTATTCACAAAAGTCACCAAAAAATCATTTTTAAAAATCACTAGAGGGATATATCTAAAAATAATGACAATGTTTAGAAACAATAATTATATATTTTTAATTTCACATTATCTTTCTTAAACTTTTATTGCAAGAATATTTATATAATAAATTTTCAAGGAAAAAAACCAAAACCAGGAGTCCTGATGGATTCACGTACTTTCCAAAATGGCATCCAGAATGGGATATAAGGAGGAATTCGGGAATGACCCACTGATAGATTAGGGTCAGCTGCAGTGCCTCGCAAGGCCCACCCACCTCAGTGAGAGGACCCACACTCAAGTGAGAGCTGACCTCCTGACCAAGGGAAAGATCTTCCTTCCCAAAGAAACAACCCCAGGATGAGCTTAACTGGTCCCGGAGTCTCCATTTATTTCCTAAGCTGTCGTCTGAATTGAACCACTGCTGCATTTCAATCTCACGAAAGCCTCTGTCTTCAGAGGGGAAAAAAAAAAATGCAGTCACTATAGAAGAAAAAATAATAAATGAAAAGGGCAAGTCCCACTTCCCCTGCATGAAATCTCACAGCAATTTCTGGAATGGAAGTGGCAGTGTCTCTAATTCCCCCTGGGGAGCCTGAAACAGGGATGAAGTCCTTGTCCCTACAAAACACGAACTGCCTCCCAGCTATGAGGATATATTTTCAAAACCAAACTTCAGAACCTGTGCTTTTGACGGTCAGGATGGAATATGTGAATCTGGAGCTATTCTAGGACTTCCGAACAACCAGGACTTCTGATTCACACGGCAAATAGCCCTTCCTTGGTGGTGATCCAAGCGCTGCCCGTGGTGCTGTATATGAAAAATCCAATAGCTGTATTTCTCCAAACTCTATAGAACATAAACGCACAAAACAGTTTTCCATTACTTCTAGGTATGAGACAATGAGTGGTAGGACTTAGATGCCAAAATGGCAGTGCCTCTAAAATATTTTTAGAGGATTTGTGTGCATGATGCAACAGAAAGTTTGAGAGCTGTTAAAGGGAATCCTAGCTGAGGAGCCGTGTTAGTCACGGCTATCATTACAGTGCTGTAAAGGGAATGGGGAACTCAGGAGGTGCTTGAAATGCTTCCTTAGGGCTGAATTTTTGAGACAATGAGCTCATTGTGAACAAAATTTATCCCTCAGGCCTCCACCTTTCACATCCAGAGTTCTCCTGTGCACGCTTGCATGCTCAGTCTCATCTGACTCTTTCCAACTCGTGGACTGTAGCCCACCAGTCTCCTCTGGATATGGAATTTTCCAGGCAATAATACTGGAGTGGGTTGCCACTTCTTCCTCCTGAGGATCTTCCCAACCCCGGGATTGAACCCATGTTCTTGCATTTCCTGCACTGGCGGGAAGATGCTTCACCACTGAGCCACCTGGGAAGGATTCTGCTTCAATCAAACTATTGTCTCCAAAATCCGCTCCTAACCACTGAGAAGCCAGCCTTGGTTTTTGGATCTTTCTTGTTATGAAAATGCCCTGAGTAGGATGCCAGTTTAAACTGTCACCATCCCCTTCGCATTCAAGATTTCTGAGAGAAAAAGAGGAGACAAAATGAGAACACCAATTGTCTGAGAGGCTTGTGGACGCAGAATCACTGAGGACACACAAAGGGTCCCGTGGTGGGCAGGACTGGGACACTAACTAGGCTGGGTCTCACTCTTCTTGCTGCTGCACCCGGCTTCCCCACCCTGCTCATCATGAGCAAAGAAAGGACCTCTGGGTCTGCATTCATTACCCATCTCCACCAAGACTCTGTGCTGCTTCCTTCACATCTGCCTCTGGGGCAAAGTAAATACAGGATGACTAATGGCTCAGAGGGTAAAGAATTCACCTGCGGTGCAGGAGACGCAGGTTCAATGCTTGGGTCGAGAAGATTCCCTGGAGAAGGGAATGGCAACCCTCTCCATTATTCTTGCCTGGAGAATTCCATGGCCAGAGGAGCCGTGTGGGCTACAGTCCATGGGTGTTGCAAAGAGTCGGCCATGACTGAGTGACTATTTCAAGAACAACTCCAAAGATTCTGGAATGGGTCCATGAAGGTGATGAGGATCCCTTTCTAAAAGATGGAGCTGGATAGGACTAGATGGTGGGACTACAGCGTAAACTCAGCCAACAGAAACTAAACTGTAATGTCCATGGAAGCAGCCATCACACGCCTATTCACGCACCACTGTACCGCTATGGAGAAGGGCCCCTGTGGAGCTGCTGCATGAAATAACAAGTCCTCTTGGCCTTCAGGGTCGGTTATAGCTTCCCTGTTGTCCCTGTGGTCCCTGCACCCCCTGCTGCTGTTGCAGAATATAGATGCTTTTTGCAGAATACCAGTCTGCTCTGTGAATTGGGGGATTGCAGAAATTCAAGTACTGTGACTCAGAGTTATAGGGAAAAGGTGAGAGTCCAGACCCTTCCCAAGCCCAACAGAGGACCTACAGACCCCAGAAGACAGAGCTGGTCCTACCACAGCCCACCTCTCAAGCTTGCCCTCACAATGTCCCCAAAGTTCTGATCTCCTGTGGTCTCAAGTATCATCCCCGCAGCCACCATCCAGCAACCTGCCTGCCCTCCACCAAAGTTCACACAAGACTGTCTTTTCTTGTGTTTCTTTCAAATTTTTATAATAGGCCTGCACTGATTTCATAATGGGAAAGCCCACTCTATTTTAGATTGTTTAAAATAAATTCAAGTTTTCTAAGGTGAAAGAGAAACTTTGCTCCAGCCTTACTGCTCCTGGCTGTGAATCCAGGGAGTTTATTTTGGTCCCATCAACACCCACTCCAAAGTCCCATATGGTCTGTGCATAAGTAAATACGTTCTACTTTTTTAAAGGGCCATACACAGTTTCACTCTGCATTTCAAATAGAAATATAAACTTCTCAGTTGTTGTAAGGGGAAGAAAAAAAAAAAAAACTACCCAGGATCCCTGGAACTAACCCTTTCTTTCTTCCATGTTTCCTCCCAAGGACACTGAAATCACTTTTTCAAGGATTTGGCCATCCATTTATCTGAACTGCTTCACTCTGACCTCTAAAGTGCATCCTCAGTCTTTCGGTCATGTCTGACTCTCTGCAATCCCGTGGACTGTAGCCCGCCAGGCTCCTCTGTCCATGGGATTCTCCAGGCAAGAATACTGAAGTGGGTTGCCATTCCCTTCTCCAGGGAATCTTCCCAACCCAGGGATCGAACCCGAGTCTCTTACGTCTCCTGCATTGGCAGGTGGGTTCTTTACCCTAGGCCACCTGGGAAGCCTGAGACAGACACCCCCTACAGAAGCTGCCACAAACCTGTGAAATGCCCAGTATTTGCTCCCAGAGCTCCCCTTCCACGCCTAGCCCCCTTCTGATGCCCCTTCATTGTTTTTTTTTTGTTGTTGTTTTTTCAAGAAACTCCTCTCCTCTTTATTTTTTTTCAGTGTTGAACTTTTTATTTTATGTTATTTTAATTTTGGGGGCCTCACCATGTGGCATGTGGGGTCTCAGTCCCCCAACCAGGGATCAAACCTGCGCCCCCTGCATTGGAAGCGTACAGTCCTAACCACTGTACCACAGGGAAGTCCCTCCCCCTTCATCCTACATTCATGCAACAAACGATCCGGTGCCAGCACCTGGCCAGCCTCTGGGGATACAGTAAGGAACAAACTAATCAAAAAGTTCTCCACCGTGAAAAAGCCTGTGTCAGAGACAAGGGGAATTTCCCAGGGATAAATCCTCAGGGATACTCAAACAGGACAGCAGGCAGCTAGGCAAGACCCAGGTCTGTCCAAGGTGGCTGGGTGTTGGGAGGAACCCTTATCCGAAAAGCTGAGTCTGTGATGGAGAAATTTCAGGACCAATGTCGCCCACCAGGGCCAGCATTCAGGACACGGGGCCTTGCCCACCACACCAGGCTGCCCTCCAGGCTAGCCACGTCCAGCCTTAAGGCGCACACAAAGCAAGGATACCAACACTTCATTCTTTAAAACATTCACAGTTTCTGTTTTAAAAGAAGCACTAAGGGTCATGTGGAAAAGCAGAACTTGGCTTGACTTCTTAACACTAACTTTAAAATTTTTTTCTTT
Source organism: Cervus canadensis (assembly GCF_019320065.1). Taxonomy (NCBI): domain Eukaryota; kingdom Metazoa; phylum Chordata; class Mammalia; order Artiodactyla; family Cervidae; genus Cervus; species Cervus canadensis. The sequence goes on from NC_057407.1 coordinate 50,847,680, forward strand.
TCATTCAATTAAGTAGAAGAAAAATCGTACACATTTTAACTCTTAGGGTATCCAAAATTACCCTTGATATGGCCTTCGTTTCATATTAACTCTTAAGAGTGGAAGATTATATGTCACCCTCCACTTTTAGGTATAAAATTAACGTTCCCAACTAGTGACTATGTTATTTTAATTTTTTGGACTTGCCAAGTGGCATGCAGGATCTTAGTTCCCCAACCGGGGATCGAACCCACACCGCCTGCTTCCAATAACAAAAAGCTTAATACTTCTCCGTCTCCCCTAACAGATGCCCTCCCAGCTGAAGCTTTGCTTTTAGTCTGGCCCAGACAGCCACCTATCTACAAGCCTGAAATGAGAATTGTAAAGCCTTCTTCCGCTCAGACTCCCTCCTCTCAGGAGCTTATATCCTGGCTGTTTTCATTTGCATGCAAATCTTAAATAAATAGCTTGCCTAGAATAAACTTGGCCTTTAAAACACACAGATATTCACACTTTTTCTCAGTCCCTCTGCCTCTCCCCTCTTCCTCTTCCCTCTCCTTCTTCTCATCCTGCCCACATGCCTGCCTCCCACTCTCTGCCACCCTGTCCCTGAGCCGTGGGGAGGCATCCTCCGGACGCCTTGCCACCCTGCCCCTGCTCATCCACAGCAACGCTCCAGTTTCTTTCTGTCCTTCCGCAATTCAACTTGTCAACCCACATGCTGCCTTTCTGGAGTTGCCACCAACTCACTCCTAACCACCCGCACGGTGGCCACCCTCCACTCCCGCCACATCCAAGAAAGCAAGGCCGTCTTGCTCCTTCAGTGGCCTCCTGGTCACTGAATCCAGCACTGCTACTCAACCATGAAACTCTCTGATAATCCCAACACGACCTCGAGTCATGACAATAGCCACTGTTTACTGAGCTCTTATGTTCTCCATGGGATGTTAAGCCTTCCGTGTTCATTATATTATTTACTCTTCAACAATTAAAGAGGACTTCAGGACACTCCTGGTGGTCCAGTGGTTAAGAATCTGCCTGCCAATGCAGGGGACACGAGTTCGATCCCTGGTCCGGGAACTAAGCCCGTGCACAACTACTGAGCCTGCGCTCCACAAGAGAAGCCCAAGTTCCACAACAAGAGAAGCCGAAGCACCATAACTAGAGAGCAAACTCCACTTGCACAAGACCCACCTGCAACAATGAAGACCTGGGGCAGCCAAAAATTAAAAAAAAAAACAAACTACAAAAGAGGGACACTCCATTGAGAGGTGAGGGTGTGTCTCCTTCCCCTGAATCGAGAGCTACTTTGGCAGATTGAGTCCAGCGGGAGTACAGCTATGCCGGCTCTCAGCCCTTGACCTTAAGAGACCGGCAGCCCCTGCTTTCTGCCTCCTGGAACTCTCACTCTTGGACCTCTGAGGGGCCATGATGGATCAAGCACACAGCAGGCCCTCAGACCCCATGCAGAGGGGTGCCCAACCCACCCAGCCTCTCCAGCCAACCCCACACAGGACTCGGATCTTCTGGAGCAGAGACACGCTGTGCCCCACTGACCCAGCCCAAACTGCAGATTCACAAATACAACAAATGAGCATCAGCCTTTTAAGACATTAAGCTGTGAGTAATGTATGCCATGATAGATACAGAGCATAGAAATTACTATCATATCACTTTTATTTTTTATGATTTTACTATTATTTACCACTGGAAGTGGAAGTGTTAGTCACTCAGTTGTATCTGACTCCTTGCAACCACGGACTGTAGCCTGCCAGGTTCCTCTGTTCATGGGATTTTCCAGGCAAGAATACTGGAGTGAGTAGCCATTCCCTTCTCCAGGGGATTGTCCCAGCTGAGGGATAGAACCCAGATCTCCTGCACTGCAGGCAGATTCTTTACCATCTGAGTTACCAGGGAACCCCTTATTTATCACTACTCTTATTTATTTTATGCCGAGCAAACAGAACCTCAGAGATGTTCCGGTGCCTGCCCGAGTTCATAGAACTGGTCCTCCCAACCGTTCAACCCCATCCTGGCCCAAGCATGCTCCACTTTGAAGCTTTTTCTCTCTTCATCTGTCTTTCTTTGCTGGTACGCTGCCCTGTAGGGTAAGGATAGAGATGAATAGTGCCTGCCAGCTATTCCACACCCGGTACCACATAACCAGCAATGAACAAAAAGATTTGCAGATAAACATGTCTTTACCCTTGTTGATTGCATTCCATCACTTGGCCGTCTAATTCTAGGGAGAGACGATCCAGGCGCCAGTCCACTTGCCTCTGCTGACCAGTCAGGGAGCTCTCTCCACTTCCATTCTCAGCTTCATCCCCACCCTCCACGGCCAACCGCCCACTGAACAGATGCCCTGAGGATGGGGATCAGGTCGCAATGCACAGACAAGAGTGTCTGAACTAAAGACATCGGTCCCAATCCTCGTCAGACTGGAGCCCACCTCTCTGGCCCATTTCTCTCATTGGCAATGCCAATCTTCCCATTTCCATGCACGAAAAGAAGGCAAGTTGGTCCTTATTAGGCATCTATTTTATAAGGACCTACTGTATAGCACAGCAAACTGTACTTAATACTCTGTAATGGCCTACACGGGAAAAGAATCTTAAAAAAAGTGGACATATGTCCATGTGTAACTGACTCACTTTGCTTTACAGCAGAAGCTAACACAACACTGTAAATTAAGTATACGCCAAAAGTAAAGTAAAACAAAAACAAAATTAGAACAAACCAAAAGAAAGAAGGCAAGTTGAGCTCTTACATCTTTTTAAGCCCTGATGTCCAGACACCAGGTCCGTTTTGCAGCTTTCTTTGCAAAATCTATCCCTCTTCATCTCTCCATCTCATAAGAATGCCATGTTGCCTGGGCCCTCATCACCCCTACCTGCAGTACCTAGGTCTCTGTCCTCCTCCTTCGGCCCCACTCGATTCTAGTTCCTTCACAGAGTCACACAACTAGTCTCACTAAAATATAAGGTTCTTAGATTGCAGCTGTCCTCTAAAACCCCTAAGGCCAGACCCACAGGTTCAGGTTCAAAGTCCTCAGCTTAGTGCTGAAGTGATTCCCCTCTATGGGCCCATCCTACCTCCCCTGCCCACGTTGGCCCTCACTACTGTTCATCAGGTCCCTTCTGTACCATCCCGCCACCAGCCATGCAGAAGTCCCTCGTTCTTTGGCAGGATGCCCTCTCCCACAAAGACAAAGTTATGTTGGGGAGAAGGTAAAAGCTAGAGTGGAGCCCAAGATCCAAGACACCTGTCTACCCATTCATGAGCTGCCATCCACTCTGCACCTCCCTGATCAACCTGCCCTTGGACCCAGGGAATGTGGAGTGCCCAAGAGAATTCATTTTGCCACTTGGCTTATACCTCTTGCATTGTTAACTACCTGGGCAATTACCTGGGCCACATGCACACATCTTATCTCTAATATCCAGAGAGAACATGACTCATTGTTTTTTCAACTTAGTATCTTGGACAATAGAACTAGGCAAACAGCAAGTAGTCTATGTGAAATGAAATGAGAATTGAAATAGTCCATCCTAGTCTGCTGTCACCCCTATTCTTTCTTATCTGGAAATGTGAAATAAGTCAGTGGATATACATGCACCTGATTCAGACATAGAAAACTGAGTAGGAATGAAGAGTTCTCTCTCCTACAAGGAAGAGGGAGTCAGTAATAAAGAACAGTGACCACAGATTCAATATCATTAAATTTGCCGCTGTTGTACCCTAAGCATATATTTCTACCTCAATTTCCAATATGGTTGCCCTATGCCAGCTAACACATCTGCATCCCATCCGATAGGAATGAGGGGAGGAAATACAAAGCATACCCCTTCTCTTTCACTTACATCCCATTGGCCAGAATTTAGTCATACAGATATCTGTGATAGAGGCCAGAAAATGTAATCTTTATTTAAGGAAGTCATATGTCCAACTGAAAACTAAGGGCCTAGTACTAAGCAAGGAGGAGCAGATGTTATGAAAAAACTAGCATCTCTGCTACAGAATCCATTCCCGTCCTATAGAAATCACATGGTTTATGAGGGAAATGACCATCTCTCTATCTGTGCCACTGGAAAGAACTCCAATCCAGGAAACCCAATTAATCACATTGTATTCACAAATTTAATGAACATTTAATAATAAAATGCAAGAAGCACATAATAACTAGAGAATCAGACATGAGTCTTTCCCTCAAAAAGCTCACTTTCTTGTGGTTCTATCTGCATCAGCTAGCTATCACTGCACAACAAAATATCCCAAAACTTAGTTGTTTAAAACAATGCATATTTACTATTGGTCATGAGTATACAGGTTAATGGTTCTGCAGATCTGACTCAGGCTTATCTGAACTTGGCTATGCTCACTTATGTAGCTGTAGTTGGCCACTGGGGAAAGTTTTGTTGATCTTTGGTGGCCTCATCTGAAATGTTCAGACTGACTTGGTTCTAGTCCATGTTCTTTTGCATCCTCCAGCAAAGTCTGGGCTTGACCACATGGGTGGAAGATAGAATCCAAAGAGGAACAGCTGACAGTGCAAGAACTCTTGAGACCTAATGGTTCAAAATTGGCCATCATTATTTCTACCAAATTGTACAGGCAAAGTGAGTCATGAGGCCAGACCAAATTTAGAGATGGGGAAAAGGACTTCATCTCTCAACGAGAGGAGATGCAAAGTCACTTTACAAGGGGCGAAGACACAGAGAGAGGTGGGTAATAGGGAGCCTTTTTGCAATCTACCCCTAGAACTGTATTTCTTCATTGTAAAGGTCCTCCACCATAAATAATGCAATTGAATCAAAAGACTTGTCTGCCCCTCTAGGAACCAACCCAATAGCTGATTTTGTTTTTGTTTTAATCCATTCTGTCCTGTCCTGGAGAAGGAAATGACAACCCACTTCAGTATTCTTGCTTGGAAAACCCTATGGATGGAGGAGCCTGGCAGGCTACAGTCCAAGGGGTTGCAAAGAGTCGGACATGACTGAGCAACTAAGCGCATATTCTGTCCTATACATAAGAGTCACTAGAATTCTCAGGGGACTTGTAAAACAACGACAAAAAATTAAGAATCATTGTTGTATAGAGTATGAACTCCTACACAGGAACACAGTACACTAGAGTGGAACTAATGATTTCTTCTGGAAGTCACTCAGATATTTCAACCAAGACACTAATGTCCCACCAGGGAACAGTCTTCAAGCTCATATATTTTATGCATGCTTATTAAACATATTTTATTCATGTACATATGTATAAGTAACCATATTTGGTACAACAGGACAAATGTACAATCAATATAAAAGCCAAAGGAATAAACAGAAAATCAATCTTTTGTGCTAAGCCTTGGCCTAAATAACCATTGATAAGATTCTGGAATAAACTAGGAATGAATGCCTAGTTTCAAGATATACTTTGTTACTTGACAAATACCATTGAAGTTGGCATCCATCCTAAAACACCCATTCCAGTTTCAAGGCTGTTTCCAGTTTTTCCATTATCCATTCTAGTTTTCAAGGGATAATCATTTTCCAAACAAACAAGGCGTAAACACTAAGATTAGCAGGCCCAGGACAACTTTCAGAGGAAATTTTTCCCCTGTTTCATTTATCATTTTTGATAAATACTCTACTGTGAAAGAAAAAGTTATTGTTGTTTAATCACTCAGTCGCGTCTGCCCCTTTTGCAACCCCATGGACTGTAACCCACCAGGCTCCTCTGGTCCATGGGATTTTCTGAGTAAGAATACTGGAGTAGGTTGCCATTCCCATGTCTCCTGCATTGCAGGCAGATTTTTTGCTGCTGAGCCCCCTGGGAAGCACCCCCTCACACAAAGAAAAAGACAATATACACATCTTTAACTTGGAAAGGGGCTTCCCTTGTAGCTCAGTCGGTAAAGAATCTGCCTGCAATGCAGGAGACCTGTGTTCAATTCCTGGGTCGGAGAGATCCCCTGGAGAAGGAAGGAAATGGCAACCCACTCCAGTATTCTTCCCTGGAGAATCCCCATGGACAGAGGAGCCTGGCAGGCTACAGTCCCTGGGGTCACAGGAGTCGGACACGACTTAGTGACTAAACCACCACCAAACTTGGAAAGGATGAAGTCTGCTTAGAGAAGTGAGTGGCTCCTGAACACAATAAATATTCAGAGAATGAATTCTAAGAGGAAGAACGTAGACCAGAGGAAGTAGAAGGGACAATAGTATCTGCAGGCTGGCCTCCAAAACAAGGCCCAGTGTGCCAAAAATCAAGAGTCAGCTAAACTGTAGAGGAGTGGAAGTCTGGGGAACGACTTTGAAGTCATTTACATTAATCAGAACCAGATACTTGTTCAGATCCTTTCTCCCCACCTTTCTGGTAAGAGTGGAGTAATCTAGCCATTAAAAATAATGAAATGATGCCATTTGCAGCAACATGCATGGACCTAGAAATGATCGTACTAAGCGAAAGAAGTCAGAAAGAGAAAGACAAATACTATTTGATACCACTTACATATGGAATCTAAAATATGACACAAATGAACCTATCTATGAAACAGAAACAGAATCAGGGACATACAAAATAGACTTGTGATTGCCAAGAGGGAAGGAATTGGAGGATGGATGGACGGGAAGTTTGGGATTAGCAAATGCAAACTATTACATAGTTTGAGACTTGATAAGTAACCAGGTCCCAGGGAGTTCCCTTGCGCTCTAGTTGTTAGGACTCGGCGCTTTCATGCTTAAGCCCAGTTTCAACCCCTGCCTGGGAACGGAATGAGATCCTTCAAGCCCCACAGCACAGGGAAAAAAAAAACAAGGTCCTACTGTATAGCACAAGGAATTATATTCAATATCTGGTGATAAACCATAATGGAAAAGAATATTAAAATATATATATTTAATTTTAACTGAATCACTTTCCTATACAGCAGAAATTTTTTTTTTTTTGGCTCATAAATTCCACTTTATTTTTTTTTTTCCCAGTGGGTTTTATCATACATTGATATGAATCAGCCATGGATTTACACGTATTCCCCATCCCGATCCCCGCTCCCACCTCCCTCTCCACCCGATTCCTCTGGGTCTTCCCAGTGCACCAGGCCGGAGCACTTGTCTCATGCATCCCGATACAGCAGAAATTAACAGAACATTGTAAATCAACTATACATCAATAAAAATTGTTTTAATTACAAAAAAATAAAATTATCGTACTTATTTGTTCCCATACCTAGGGTCCGTGACTAGAATGCACTAGAATGCAAGTTCTGTGAAGACAGAGATCTTCATGCTTTACCAGTGACTATTTCCCAGCACTTGGAATAGAGTAGGTTCACAGTAGACACTCAACACATAAATGCTGAGTGAATGAATGAATATCAATTAATATAAATACGGACCCAGCACAGGGAACTCTACTCGGGGCTCTATAGTGATCTAAATGGAAAGAAAATCTAAAAAAGAGGGGATATATGTACACATGTAACTGATTCACTATGACGTATAGCAGAAACTTCCACATTATAAAGCAACTACACTCCAATAAAAACTAATAATAGAAAAAAAAAAAGAAACATGGATCCAGTAAGAGCTCTGGAAATTTCCCGTTTGCAGGAAGTTTGTTTGTCTCTCAAAAGAACTTGATATAATCCCGTTTTACTTAATGTATACATACTGCATGGATGAATGAATGAATCTGCATATCCACACCCAAAGGGAAATTGTCAAAGATTGTAAATGCCAAAGTCCAAATGCTTTCTGGTGCCAGGTACTCAATTTCATCCCCTTGGTAATAAAGGACCAAAGAATTTCTCACCAGGGGCTTCCCTGGTGGTCCAGTGGCTAAGATTCAGAGCTCTCAATGCAGGGGGCCGGAGACCCAGCCCTGATCAGGAAACTAGACCCCACATGCCAAAACAAAAACCCAGCATGGCCAGATAAATAAGTAAAAATAATTTTTTTTTTTAAAGAATTTCTGACCAGGACCACCAACCCAGTGGTGGTCCAATCAATGGCCCTGGCAAAGAGCTTTACTGAGAACCAGAGAGCTTGGCCAACAGCTGTTTTGGAACTTCAGGCAAGTTGCCTCTCTGCGAGATTCCCATTCCTCCCTGCAAAACTAGCACGCTGGAAGTAGATTCTGTCTGAAATTCTTTCCACCACCAAGAAGCAATGTGGTGATTCCAGCCACTCATAAAATCCCACACTTTGACTGAGAGCCGCTTACTGCTCCTGCGGGAGCTCCCCCTCAGCCCCCAGCCCCTCCCACAGCTGGAGTCCCACGCCCCAGCCTCCCTGCCCACCACTGCAGTGGGGGCGTCCCACGTGTGCGGAGCCCTCCCACTCTTCTGGAGCTCCATCACCTCAACATACACTCACGCCTTTGTTTGGCTCTGTATCTCCTTTGTGTGGCTCGAAAGAGCACTTAACAGAGTCAGACTCGATGACAAAGTTTTCTTCCTCTCTCCTGGAGGAAAAGGTTGGCACCTTGTTTTCCAGCTGACCTAGAATTGCTAATTTTGCTGATTTTCTCCTGTAACTGCCTCCTCATTTACCACACAGTGGAGATCGGATTCCTTCCTATGGAGACAAGTAGTTTTGGCTGCTCCTTTGGGTTTTTAGTATTCTTTCAAATTATTCTGATTGATATAGACCTCTATCCACGCTAATTATGCAGAGCTTCTCTTATAGAGTGTGGTTTCCATGGCAACAGCGGAGGGAGAACAGGTGTGTGGAAAGCTGTGATATATTAAATGACAGTTACCCTCTGCCTCAGCGATGCAGATTGCTTTTCTCTGCGTTTATTTATAGCAGGCAGTAATTAATCTGTGTGAATCGCGTCACTGGGGGGTGGGGGTGGGGAAGGGGATCCAGAATGATTAACAAGAGTCCTAATTATCCTCATACCTTGGAATCTGAGAATCTGGTCACCCTCGGATAATTCCAAAGCTGAATTGTTGGACTTTCACTTGCACAGAGAGGCTGCTGCCTCCACCCCGGCACCTGGAAAAGGAAGCATTCTTCCAGCGGCCCTAGGGCTGAGGTTGGCGCCTGTGTCATGGCATTCGGCAGAAGGCTCGCAAAGTGGACCCTCAGGCTCTCTCAAATGACCAGTCAAGGTAGAAAAGTACAGCAGGTCAGTGACCCAAAATCCAGGGGGAGTCTGGCCCAACATATTCTGCAGCAGAAATACCACCAGGAAGCAGAGAGCAAACGCAGGAAACCATCCTGCAAGGTCAGCCTCCCTCTGGGCCCAGGGTGCTGTGAACAGGGGAGAATGTCCAGGGAGTCAGCCAACCTCGGCTCCAGCCACTTGCCATGAGCCACTCATTATGACCCAGGTCATTTCTCCTGTCAGGTGGAATGGTGTTAAAGGTGTTAAATCAGAGAATCTCCCTTTTTTCTTTTTTTTTTTTTGTAATGAGTTTCTTTACTTGAGCTTTCAGGGTTTGTAGTTGTCCTTTGTAATTTTGAGTCATTGTTAAGTTACATTTTTCCAAACTGTCCAACTTCTGTCAAAGTAACCCCACCTCTTGAACTTTCTGTTCCAGACATGTCTGTGCATTTGCCAACTCTTGATCCCGAAGATCTAGTCGTGTCTCCAGAGCCCGCATCTTCCTTTCCCAATCCAATTTTTTGTTGTTTACCATGATGTCAATTTGTTCCATTAATTCCTGAAGCTCAGCTTCACAAGGAGAAGCTCCCAATGTATTATGGGTTTGGTTCTCCATGTCAAGAAACTGCTGCATCTGGTTTGTATTTCTTGATTTTTAAACCTAGAACCTAGACCTTCCAATTTAGAGCGAATCTGTCCTGAATTCGCAGGGTTGGACCAAGCCTGTCTCCACCTGCCCTGCACCCGCGCCCCCACCCCAAGCCTGGCCAGCCCGTTAGGGCCCCGGGACAAGCCAGGCCTGAGATGACCTCTGAAAATGGTTCGCAACTCACTTTGCCCAGGAACCGCCCCCCCGCCAAAATCATGAAAATCGAGAGGTTCAAACCTTCGTGTTCACTTTAAGAACACTCATGAAACTACCCAGGCCTGTAAGGTTATGCATATCCAAGATGCCACCAATCACGTCGTTGTACGACAGAAACTAACACAGCGAGGTGAAGCAACTGTGTGCTGTGTGTGCGCTTGGTCGCTCAGTCATGTCCAACTCTTCATGACCCCACGAACTGTAGCCCTCCAGGCTCTCCTGTCCGTGGGTATTCTCCAATTTAAAAAGGAAAAACAAATGAAAAGCCACCAAGCAAGTGCAGGATGTCCCTTTAAGAAGCAAAGGGTGCCGCTCCGTTGTTGCAACGGTGCTGGTGGTTTGGTCACTAAGTCGTGTCTGACTCTTGTGACCCCATGGACTGTAGCCCGCCAGGCTCCTCTGTCTATGGGATTCTCCAGGCAAGAATACTGGAGTGGGCTGCCATTTCCTTCTCCAGAGGATCTTTCTGACCCAGGAATCAAACCCGGGTCTCCTGCCTTGCAGGCAGGTTCTTTACCTACTGAGATATGAGGGAAGCCCTCATACAACGGTGGAGTTGCCCAAACAGTGGGGCTGGGTGCAGTGTCAGTGGCCTAAAAGGAGTGCTGGATTTTTCCTGCACACCGACTCAAAAATGCAGAGAGTGGTGCTGAACTGCACGGCTTAGATGTAGATTCTCTGGCCACTGAACTTACCCAGGTGAACAAAGCCCCTAAGATGCAGAGGAGGGCTTACAGAGCTCATGGTTGGATCAACCTGGCCACATTGAAATGGTCCTTACTGAAAAAGAGTAGATCTTCCCTAAACCAGAAGAGGAGGCTGCACAGAAGAAGAAGATATCCCAGGAGAAACTGAAAACTCAAAAACTTGTGTCCTGGGAATAAAGGCCAGCAAAAAAAAATTAATGCAAATAAAAGTAAAAAGTAAAAAATAAATCAGAGAGTCTCCCAGAAATAGCAATCTACATCTCCAATCGAGTTAAAGTTGGCTGCAGAAACAGATAGACCCAAAATGTTAACAGCTGAAAATAAAGCTTTTTTTTCCTCCTACTTCATGGCCATCATGGGTCACCTGGGCTTCTCTGCATCATGATGTCACTTGAGGACCAAGGGTGATGGAAAAGCCATGGAGAGGATGTTCTGAGGGATCAACAATTAAATGATCATCAGCCAGTTCTGGTCGCATGTCCTCACTTAACCTCCAGGAACTGGGAAGTACAATCCCAACAGGAAGGCAGAGCGCTGGAAAAATGTTGTGAGCAACATTAATGATTAGGATTCAGCCCTTGCTAAGCAAGGGCTGTCCTCTGGGTAGACCACTGGAGTAACAATAAAAACTTTGTCAACCTCATCTAAAAATAGGAATGGGGAAATGCATGACAGAATACACCAGTGACTGGAACAGTGTGCTGGGGTGGTCAATTTATGAGTGATTCTTTTCCTTTCTCCTACTGATATTTATTAAAGCTTAGGATAACGCAGTCCAATTGTGCCTGTCATTTAAAAGATCAATTCCTTTGAACTCCACATATATGCATCGAAGGCCTATTTACCCTGAGCACAATGCTAGGGCACTGTGGGAAATGCAAACATGATTAAGTCAGGCTCACTAATGACTATTTTCAACATGTGAGTGTGTGGAGCTGACAGACTAGTGGAGAAAAGTTAGGATGCTGGAAGAAACAGTCAAGAAACAGACAGCAGGGCAAGAATTGTGGAAATGCTACAGAGTGGACCCAGGCAGGGGCAAAAAAGGTAAAGAGGACCATCGAAAGGGGAAATGAAAGGACAAGAAGGTGATTTGGGGAACGACAGCCTTGGTTTGGGTCCTACTGATACACCAAAGCCAGAGTGAGTCTCGCCTGGAGTACACGTTAATGCTGGATGTGAGGATATTCACAAATAGTAGATGCACAAGGCTCCCAAGAGGAGGAAGACGGAGAGGATGTCCATGGGCACGACTCAGGCGGGGATGGGAAGAAGAGTCAATTACATGGCCGGGAGAGATGCAGTCAGGAGAGCTCTCCACCATGGAAGAAGACAGACAGGAAAGGTACAAGTGCCCTAGCATGGTTTTATTGCTTCAATTCTTGATCCTATAAAAACCCTCCTGGGAGCATGTGCAGTTGGGACAAATTCTGGACAAAAGATACAAAGAGATCAAAATCCCAATCGCCACTTTTGAAGAACCTGGAGCAAAAGCAGGATGTTGGGAGCAAAAGCTGGGTACTGAGCATGCCCCCTGCACTCAACACCACCAGAGGGGGCGTGGCAGGCCAACTCAGCCAGCCCTCCAGCCCTGGACACACCCGTACCCTCACCCCATATAAGGAAAAACCTCGCCACCCCCACCCTCTCGCCTCTCAGGGAGTGAGCAAGTGAGCAAGGGAAACTGCTGTTTGTTTTCGATCCTCTCTGCTGCAGCAGGGGCCCCAATAAAGCCTTGCCTGAAATGAAGGGGGGAAAAACACCCTTTATTTCTATAGCTTCTTTAATTTGGTTCCATAAATATAAGTAAAGTTTATATATACTCTGAATGAGATCATAAAGAATCTTGTCTTTGAACTTCAAATCTTTGGGGGCTCATGTCTAGATGCTCTGCATATATTCTCTCTAGTTTTATAATAATACACCTGTGGTTATCTCTTAATCATATAGAACTGATCAACTACATTTACTTTACCAGGATATGTGTCACGATATCTTGTAGTAACTTCTATGCTATATGCAACTGAAGGACAAGATGGGTTTTCATTTCATCCTTCAACTTTAAATGGAGTGAATATGGGATAAATGAGCAGGGTTTTAAAAAAAAAAAAGTCAGGCCATGGAAGACACAGAAGGTGAGAGTTTCAAAAGGGGGTCACCCCAGTCTTTTCATGCTGCGAGGAAGTGCAAGAGGGTGAAGAACAGAATCAACCCGCAAGCGGGGCAATTTTAGTGCTGCTTAAAAACACCTGAAGCAGCTTCAGGAGGTGAGAGGGAAGGGTTAGGCGGCAAAAGACTGAAGCAGGAATGGCTGGTGCAGACATGCAAACAGTGAACGTAACCAACTCTTTCTGGAAGTTTAGCCATCAGTGTTAGAAAAAGGAAAAGATGAGTGTAGGATATGCAGGGGAACCTTGGTGTACAGAAGCAGGAGGGGGGGAACCGAGGGGAGGAACAGATTGAAAATGCTCATGGGAATAGAAAAATACACATCTGAAATGCCGGTATTCGAGCAATTTTAACTTACGAAAACAGCAATTTCATGTGATTCAATCTAATAAAACAGCAATAAAAGCTAACTATTCACTTGGAAAGGAGCACATTATCCAGGTACGGCTGGCACTGGCAATGTGCCAAACGTGTATCAGCGCTCTTCCTGCCAGACTCTGAAGATGCTAGATGGATGGTACCCAGTCTGGGTTCTACAGAAGTTTAGGAAACAGATATGAAACAGATCATGTGGATTTGCCATCATAAAAGCCACGCAGGTGTCACTTTTGACAGAGAGCAAGGACTTCCAGGGAACTGGGGAAAATCTAGAAGAATATTAAGAGAATGCCAGGCTGGGCATCTGGTCAATCTGGAAGGACAGAGACCATTGCCAGTGAATGATGGGGAAGAAGCCTGCATCCCAGGCAGTCAGAGGGCATGGGGAACTCAGAAACTATGTGTTTTTTGATATGGCTGATGTTAAAAGTCTAAGGGAAGATAGTTAAGAAATCAACATGGAGGTGAGACAGGAGCAGACGCGGAGGCCCAGTAGGTAATACAAAGGAAGTGCTACGATCTACTTGCTCTAACAGCATATTCTTAGGGTCCCTCTGAAGATCCTGCTCTCCAAGCACGTCTGCAGCTCTGACTCAAGGCCCTGAAAGGGGCTGAGACCAGTGGCAGGACTATGAACCAGTGGGCAGTGTTTGAATCCCTGGGATCCTGGCGGTCAGACACAGATGACCATACGTGTGTGTGGACACAGCAAAGCATGATGCTTCAGAGGAATATTCTCAGGGCCATCTGGCTCATTTTGAGTCACATCTCTACTACCAACCATCTGGGTGAAAAAGACAAAAGAAGCCTGGTGTTTCAATTTCTACATCGGCCAAATGAGGACAGTAACACTACCTATGCAGTAGCTTCCCTGGTGGCTCAGACGGTAAAGAATCTGCCTGCAATGTAGAAGACCTGGGTTCAATCCCTGGGTTGAGAAGATCCCCTGGAGGAGGGCATGGCAACCCACTTCAGTATTCTTGCCTGGGAAATCCCATGGACAGAGGAGCCTGGCTGACTACAGTCCATGGGGTCACAAAGAGTTGGACACATCTGAGCGACTAACGCACAGTAAAGGGATGTTTTCTGTATTAACTGAGATGACAGATGTAGCTGTACTTTGCCTGAGCCCTAGCAAGTATTTAACAAATGCTGGTTAACAGTAATAGGTATGGTTTGAGTCATATTAGCAGAAAGGGTGAGAAAATGGGACATTGTGTCTCCTGGACTTTGGGGCCCAAGATCCAGCCTCCCTCCAGGATAGTAACCCATAAACAGTTCAAGAGATCCCAATAGTGTAAGGAGGGTGTGAGATCCAGTCACAAAAAGCATTCCTGCTCAGGGGCATCTTCTGAAATTCTCCCAGAAAAGTGCTAATGGTGTTTCCTCCCTCTCCAGACAGATAAAAGTAACAATAATTAATTGCCTGATTCCCCTGTTCCATACCGCATAGATTCCATCTGTCACTCATGTTTTGGACTAGGGAAAAATAAAAGTAAACTGAGGAGTGGAAATCAGTTGTCTCACCCCAAAACTCCCGGGAAGCACCCCTAAATGACGGGTAATGCCACATGTGTGGTCAATAGGAACATCGGAGAATGTGGACCGGAGGAGGAACGAATCTACTACTATAGCCAGCAGACACATTCTGACCCACATCATGAGTTTAAAGACTGCCAAGGCTGAAAGGCTTGGACCTTTACTCTCTCCCCCTCGTCCAACCCCTGCAACCTGGATCTCTCACTGCTTCTGTAAGGTCCAACGCCGTCATCCTTCGTTAGATGAGTAAGGGCCAAGCCAGACCTCAGCAGTTACCAGTCCAAGATCCCAGTACCTAGAGGTCATCAAAGGAGGAAGTGGGCCTCACGGAGGGGAGAAGACGTGTAAGACTCCCAACATTTTCAAAATCTCTATATCACTGATACTAATATGTATGATAAAACCCCACAGAGCCCTAAATAAGTCTTAACCTAAGATCCATGAACCGAGTCATGAGAGATTCCTCTTTACATCTGAAATGAAAACATTTTACAGTAACTTCTGGAAGCAGCTTCATCTTTAGGGGGCAGGGAGCAAGGCCCAGAGAGGTGAAGCAGGTTTCCCAAGGTCACCCAGCAGTGCCATAGGTGTAGAACTGGGCCTTACATCCAGCCACATTCACGCTTTTTCCAAAAAAATTCCACTCCTTTGCACTGCCTCCTTTGAAGATGAAGTTGGAGTTTCTGTGACATGATAAGAGCCCTACTTGCAATTCCTCTGTTACTCTCAAGCTTCTGGGAGTCAGTGCAATAGAGCTGATAAAGTTTCGATGACCTAGTAATCAAATAACACCAGGTAAAGAAACACTAGCTTCCCGCTCCAGCCGAGAGTAATTCTCATGGGGAGACAACGCTTAGATTGTCTGAATCTCTGACTCTAGTGGTTTTATTCCCCCATCTTTTTTATTTCTAAAATGACTTGGAAAAAAGTAATAAAGAACACGGTAGCAATAAAAACAAAAGGAGAAAATAAGGACCCGGTACACACACTTGACTAAAAAGGAAACATGACTTCAAAGTTAGCTTGCTTTGTGCTTTAAGAAAAAAGAAAGAAAGAAAGGGAGAAAATAAAATTCATGCAGAGTTTTTAGCACAGAGTTTTAGCACAGAATGGGGAAACGCTGAAAATATATAGACCATTCTCAGTGGATTTTCCAAGCACCACAAGAAACATCAAAAAATTATTAAATTCCCAATTACTGCCATCCATATAGATGTTTTTCTTCACAGCTGGAAAACAAAGTTGAAAATCAACCAGGACAAGTGAGACAAATATAGATGCACTGGAAGCCCTTCCCAACCCATGGGCCCCAAAGGGGTCAAGCAATTCAAAAGCTGAGCTAACAAGAGCAGGTTTCCCGTGGGGAAATACCTGCCGGAGGTACAGGGAACATTGCTTGCCTGCCAGTCCTCAAGGCCTTCGGGGAAGCAAGGGTCCAGGCTCAAAGCTGCCCTGGACAGCACAGGAGCAAACCAGATGACCCTTTATTGGCGGAAGAGGCCGGTACCAGGGCCCCTCACTCCCCCAGTCACTGACACACACAATTGCAGAAACTCACAAGGGTCACCTTGTTTTTCTGGTCTCTGACTCCAGTACCCAGAATAGAAGAGATTTAATACAGGTTTTAGGGAAACTTAGGATAAAAAAAACTGAGGTTCTGACAGGTTAAGTATTTTGTCCAAGGTCACACAGTGATTAAGTTGTGATTCCCTGTGTTCTGTTCTCTCGTATTGTTTGTACCTGTCTCTGCTCCTGGCTAAAGTCACAACTCAGGCAGATCGCACACCCAAACCACCACATTATTTCACTCATCTTCCCTGAAGATCCCAGAATGAGCACTAACCCAGTGTAGACGGCTTGTGATCGTTCTCCTCTCGCTTCCCTCACCTTTTCATTGCGTTATTTTTGCAGCTCCTCGCATTGGGCTGGCCTTGCATTAAGCTTTTACCAACAGAAAGTGAGAGAAGAGGCATTGAGACCTGACTGCTTCCACTCACTGTCACAGAACTCTATGCCTGCCATGTGAACGAGCCCAGTTTAGCCTGAATGCCTACCCCTTCCACCAAACTCAGATTTGGTGACTCAGTTTCCAGAATCAGAGAGGTTCGGTGACTTGCCCAAAGGCACACAGCAAGTTTTGATAAAAGCCACACTCAGTATAGGAAGCTTTTCCTGACTCCTCTGTAGTGCTTCTTCTGCTGTGACCTACAAAAAATGCCATTTCACAAGGCTAAGCAAAGACCATTGGATTTAAAAAAAATGAATCCCCAAACAGAAGACCCTCACAATTTTATCTGTACTTGTCACCAACCTACAGGAAATGGGTCTGCATTTCCAATCAGTAGAATAACAACCCTGCAATGACCCTCCTTTCCTCAAATCCAAGTCAAATCATAGACCCAAAAATCCAGCATCTTGGTTTGGGCTTCGTTATTGTTGTTTCACGGTTGTTTTTTTCATTTTCCAGAATGTATGGTGCTGGGAAGAGAAGTGAAAGTTAGTTGCTCAGTCAAGTCCGACTCTCTTCAACCCCATGGACTATAGCTTGCAGGCTCCTCTGCCCATGGAATTTTCCAGTTAAGAATATCAGAGAAGGGATCTTCCCGACACAGGGATCAAATCCCAACTCAAGTCACTTAAGGGGTTGTGGTAACTTTCCTAAGCCAAGGGCAGAATTTGCTGCAAAGAAATACAAATCTCTTTGACCTTAACTTCCCTACAATTAATTTGCTGCCTAGAAATAGTTTCCACTGAGTGGAAAAAAAAGAGAGAGAGGGAGTGTTAGCCTAACCTACATCTCTGGAGAAACAGCCAGTGCGAATTCACGAAGACAGTACCTAAAAATGTATCTGCAAGTTACAGGATGTAGCTTTTTCAGATGTGACATGCCACAGGAAAAGCATTGGGAGCTGTTGTGTTTCTGCAACTTATTATACTGTTTAATTAGAATTTGTCTGTCAAAGAAGCAGCTTAAGCAGCAGTTATCAAAAGGGCATAAGTATCTCAGCATCAATGCTTCTGCCCCAGAATTTAAACAGAGCTTTAAAAAAAAAAAAGCAAGGGAAATGCCAGGGTGCAGTGGTTACCTTATCATATGAGCTGGTGGGGTAGCGGGTCAAACAACCAGGCTCACAGACCAGCCCAGGGTACAGGCATGCTGACAGATGTCAGTCTGGGGAGATTCACCCACTCCCCAACACCAGGGCAACCAGTTTATTGTTTCACTGAACAGGCCCCTACTTTTCATTAAAATTCATTATGTGATGGATTCACACTTATCACAATTTCTCTGGCCAAGAAAATCCACAGGTGACAATAGCAAGATGATCTTTCGCCTGCACGACAATTTTTTTACCTTTAGTAGCTAAAGCACTGCTAAAACAACAGGGCCAGGGCTGGTTTGGTGATGCTGTACTGTTGCGGCTGCTCCTTCAGCGGGGAAGTGGATCCTTGCTCCACAGTGCATCCCTGCAAGGGCCGTCTAACAACTCTTTGTGCTTTGGGTTTTGTGTTTTTTTTTTTATTTTAATTTTATGGAGGATGGGGCAGTGGTAAAGAATCTGCCTGCCAATGCAGGAGATATAAGAGATGTGGGTTCAACAGACTGGGTTGGTCCCCTGGAGTAGGAAATAGCAAGCCACTCCAGTATTCCTGCCTGGAAAATTCCATGGACAGAGGAGCCTAGCGGGCTACAGTCCACGGGGTTGCGAAGAGGCGGAGATGACTGAGCACATCCTCACACCGCCGCTGTAAAACGCTGTGCCGGTTTCAGGGGTACCGCGGAGTGGCGCAGTTATACATGCAACTATACTCATCCGTTTTTAGATTCTTTTCCCATATAGGTTATCGCAGAATACTGAGGAGAGTTCCCTGTGCTACCCAGCAGGTCCTTGTGGTTATCTATTTTGTTATAGTAGTGTGTGTGTGTGTTTATCCCATGCTCCTGATTTATACTCCCACACCACATTTCCCTTTAGGTAACCAAACATTTGTTTTCTGTAAGTCTGTTTCTATTTTGCAAATAAGTTCATTTGTATCTTTTCTAAAATTATTTTTTTTTCTTGTTTTTTTTTATTGGTTGGAGGCTAATTACTTCACAACATTTCAGTGGGTTTTGTCATACACTGATATGAATCAGCCATAGATTTACACTTATTCCCCATCCCGATCCCCCCTCCCATCTCCCTCTCCACCCGATTCCTCTGGGTCTTCCCAGTAGATTCCACAAATATGCAAAATCATACAACATTCATCTTCCTCTGCCTTAGTATGATCATCTCTAGGTCCATCTATGTTACTGCAGATGGCATTATTTCATTCTTTGTGTGGCTGAGTAATATTCCATTGTCTATATACACCACTCTTCTTTATCCATTCATCTGCTGAGGGACATTTTGGTTGCTTCCATGTTTTGGCTATTGTAAATAGTGCTGCTATGAAATTGGCATGGATATGTCTTTTCAAATTATGGTTTTCTCAAGATATATGCCCAGAAGTGGGATTTCTGGATCATAGAGTGGCTCTATTTTTAGTTTTTTAAGGAAGCTCCATACTGTTATCCACAGTGGCTGTTACCAATTTACGTTCCTACCAAGAACAGAGGAAGGTTCCCTTTTCTCCACACCCTCTCCAGCATTTACTGTTTGTAAACTAACAACATCTTGTTTTTTGAGTAGTTTAGCAAAACCTGAGGTATGCAGAGCCGGACACTAAAGAACAAGTTTAAATAAGAAAACTGGGGCGTTTCTCAATCCCAATCCCAAGACCCCAGTCCATGATGCTCCAGATTCAAAGGCAGGACAATTCATTAGGATAACTTCAGGGGCTCCAAACAAGACCCATAGGAGGGCCAATCAATAAGACCTGAGATTTAAAAAAAATTTTGTCTGGGATGGGAGATGACAGTGTAACATTGGGGCTAGCGTGCGACTGGGGACACACTGGTCCCAGCACAGTGAGATTCAGTACTGGACACACTTCCCCACACAGAGACATGGCCATTCTTTTTGCTTGTTATCTGTGGATGCTCCTGCTCTACAAAGGCAGAATTGGGTATCTGCAGCAGAGACATTGAGGCCTGCAAAGCCTGAAATATTTACTACCTGGCCCCTTCCAGGTAAAGTGTGTTGGCCTCTGCCTTACAGCATGGTGGCTAAGCCTCTGATATGATGGGAGAGCTGTAACTTTGGGGTACCATTAGGCACACACTGGTATCTGAACTAAGGACATCACTGCAGAGTGTCCCAATCATACGGCTGGTGAGTGGCAGAACGGGGGCTCCAGCCCGTGTCCTTGTGATCTCAAGTCTGCAAACCAAATGGGTATGAACTCCTTTTCAGCAGGAAAGGACTGAGTACAAATGGTTGCTGCCAACCCAAACCTGCATCCCAGAGCTTCCTCCTGGAAGGACTGACAAAGGTTGTCACTCTCTTTGAAGGAACCCTTTGTGCATCTTTCCAGCTTTGCGGCCCATGAAGCCTCTTTGAGGAAGGTTGTGAAAGACAAATATTTTCAATGATTTTACAAGATAAACCACAACCCAGATGGCGGGCCGTTGTTGAAATATCGTTTCTAAGCTCCAAACTCATCCTTCAATACCTGCCCTCTAATAACGGAAGCCGTTCTCCACTACAGTGAGCACAATGCTAAGGTTTGCCAGTAGAGGGCGCCGGCAGGACATCGCAGGAGGCGGGGACTTCTCTTCTGATTCAACTTGCTCCTGCGTGCGAGCTCAGTCACTTCAGTCCTGTCCAACTTGCTGCGACCCCGTGGACCATGGCCCGCCAGGCTCAGCTTTGCTTTTTCTAGCTCCACTTACACCTTCTGCCCTATTTGCATGTCCAAAGTAGGCCATCCCCCAGCAACCTTGCCACCACCCACCCCCACCAAGGCCCAGAGACCACCTTCCAGCAGCCCTCTGGTTGTAGACCCTCCAGGCTGCCAGACTCCACCCCACAGTGGCACCTCCCCAACCCCGTCTGCGCTCTGAACTCCCAGCCTCAGCTCACCCATGCCCCATAGGATTGCTGCTGTTTGTCCAGTTACCATGGACCAGCTCTGGCTCCTACAACCTAGCAAATCCTCCCATCATCCAGGCTGCTGCAACCAGACCTTCAGTTCTACGAGAACTGGACTCCTCCCTTCCATGTCTATCAGTTTGTGGGTACTTTTTAGTGTTCTTTTTTTCCTTCCATCTTTACACATACTATCTTATCATAGCCTTAAAATTCTTTACATTAAATTTCCCCAGCGTTGAAATCACTGAATACAGTGATTGAATGGAGTTGAATTCAGAGAGGAAAGTCAGCCAGGGGCCAAGACGTGCTTCTGCGCTCATGAAATCCTCCAGACAGACTGTATGTTTTACTTCTTTGAATAGCCCTCAGAATGTGGACACATGTGCTACCAAAAGCTATTTACTGATGTATGGATGAATGAATGAACACATAAACTATCTCAACTATGATTAAGAATCAAAATATAATGGG